>NW_006189297.1:0-636 GCF_000334495.1 Tupaia belangeri chinensis | reverse complement strand
ATCCCAAGAGGATAATGGAGGAGGAGAAGGATTACAATATGTTCATCCCCCTAGGGGTGCTTTCTGTCTCTCCCTCTCCAGCCAACATATGCACCCCATAGCAAATTTAAAAAACAAGAAAATAAATAAATAGCCACAGCAGTTTAAGAGCTTGGTAGAGGTGGAAGGAGGCCCATTGGGAGAGCAGAGAGGGAGTACCTCTGAGAGGTATCAGGGAGGGCTTCCTGAAGGAGGTGGTATTTGAACTTGACCTCTAAAGATGCATGGGGGTTAGCCAAGCAGATGTGTGAAAGAACCTTCTGGTAGAGAAGGTGCATGCAGATCTGTGTAAGAGGGAACCCTGGGCTCCATGCCACACACACAGATCGGTGTGATCACGGTGCGTGCTGTGTGGAGGCGGCGTGTGGTGAGGCTGCAGGCAGCCAGGAAGGACCACTCAGGTGTGAGGAGGAGCTGGTTGAGGATGGGTTTTATGCACTTTTCTCAATCTTACGAGCATTTTCAAATGTACCGAGGAGTTGAAAGGTGAACGCTTGACCTCGATTTAGTACTTGGTGACATTTTGCTGGACCGTGGGAGAGTGGAAGCCACTGCCATTTACCACGTCAGCACTCCCCTCCTAAGGAAAAGGGCCTT
>NW_006189296.1:0-636 GCF_000334495.1 Tupaia belangeri chinensis | reverse complement strand
CATTGCATTTCACTGCTGTGCCCCCAATCAGGTCCTTGCAGGTAACCTTCTTACATGATTTTCTCACCTCTAAAACAGTACGTGAAAAAGTCACAGCAGCCTTTTTAGTATTTCTTTTTTCTCTTTGAAATGATACTAGCTGTGTCTAGCATGGAAGGGTGGTCCTCTGTTCTTATCATAGTGCCATATTTTGGAACATAGTAGATACATAAATATCCCAAATCAAATATAAAATTTTTATGGCAGATATAAATCTAATATTTTTCATTATAAGGATTTTTAAAAATTTAATCATTCTTCCACCTACCAAAGATATTTTTAAATGAATTTAATACTGCTGAATTCTACAATTTGTGATTTATTCTATTATTTTCCTTTAAATTTCCTTATTTTTTGGTGTTTCTTGGAGATTCACAATTCCAAATTTTGTTTGACCTCACATCTCTTTAAGTGTTAGGAAGAAAGGTGTTAGGACTCATCTATCCATAGAACAAGCAGTTACATGCAAATAGCCATTTTCCCAAGAGTAATGAGATGGAGGAAGGACAGCGCAGTGTGCTTTCTCAAGAGCTAGTGAGAAGATGGAGAGAGACATTTTATTCGTAATACCAGAGACAATATAATGCTTTCATACTG
>NW_006189295.1:0-636 GCF_000334495.1 Tupaia belangeri chinensis | reverse complement strand
ATAGCAAAAACCTCTCCAAAAAAAGGAAGTCCTACTTGATGTTTTGTTAGAGCCCTAATGCTTCAAGATTCTGTGGTGCACAATGCATGTGTTGCATTAATGTCATTGATACCTTTTAGTACTGGTGCTAGATACTTGGAAAAACATGCATTCACATACTTATTTAAACAAGAGACCAGCACCCAGGAGAAACATACTTATTATTGAAATTTTATAGATTAGGAAGTGAAGGTAAAGTGCCTTGCCCATGACCACACAGCTAATGAGAGACAGAGTCCAGATTTTAGTACATGTGCTGCTGAAGCAAGCACGACAGTTAAGAGTTTAACTCAGTCTAGCAGTCAAGTCCATGTGGCCTGATGCTATGTAGCCATATGCTAGGAGAGCCCTCTGTAAGGAGACTAGATTTCTTTATAAACTGAAAATTAAGTGTAGTCTCAGAGAGGCTGTATACCAGGGTTCAGGGAATTCGAGAAGAAAATTAAGGAACTTTGAAAGGAATGAGGACGAGGTTAACTGGGAATAACCCTGACTGTGATAATTAAAACAAAAGTAATGATCACTTAACTGCTTTAAACCTTTCTCATAAATAGATGGTGAATAAATTATAAATAAATGATAATCACCATGATTTTG
>NW_006189294.1:0-635 GCF_000334495.1 Tupaia belangeri chinensis | reverse complement strand
TTTTTTTTATTTCACTTGAGAGAAGAATAAACTGGCTGGATATTAATGACATGGTAATTTCTAATCCACTATAGATAGCTTAGCTAGTTAACCATGTGTCCCGTTCATCTTTACCATTTCGTCACACTACAGTAAATCAAGCAGTGCACACTTCCCCAATTGTGTTACTTAAGGCCAAAGAGAAAGCTCTTCTCTAAGGAGTGAGGTGAGGACATTGGCTCTTTATGTTTCAGGGTTTAGTTATTTTCAATACACCTTAATGTGCTTCACATTCCTGCCACTCCATTCTACTGGGTGCAGTAGGTGGGAAGATGAGATCTGCGTAAAGAGGAAAAAAATAATATGAATTTTAATTAACAGTGATCTTCAAGAGATATTTTCTTATCTATGAAAATGGAGGCCTTCACATGGGCTCTTTACACCACAGAGGCTCTTATTTCAGAGTCAAGGAACCAAGACTCAGTTTCCTCATGTATCTATTTCAATAAGTCGATCACCAATCAGGGAAATCACCATTAGGATGTGGAGGACAGGACCCGCTTGGACTCAATAAGCCTCCTCCACTCTTACTGGGGAGCTATGATGGTTATTCCAGCCCCATAGCTTGGGTGGTCCCTAATGCTATTACTCTGAGA
>NW_006189293.1:0-635 GCF_000334495.1 Tupaia belangeri chinensis | reverse complement strand
AAAAAAAAAATTAAAAAAAAATTCAACATCCTTTAGGAAGGCCCTGCTGCACTAGACACTGAGGAATACACTGTTCTCAGGGTTGTGGGTGCTGAACTCCAGTAGGGAAGAAAGGTGTGCACAAAGTACCAATACTACAAAACGATCTCCTTGCCTGTGCTGATACCTTTTGGCAGTAAGTAAGAGCCCAAGTTCAATTATGAGGAATAAAAATACCATTATTAGAGTCAATGATTGCTATGTCAGATACTATAATTACTCTAATACGCTAATTTATTTGATTCCAAGAAGCCTATGAAGTAGGTACTATAATTAATTACCATGTCACTTAGGAGGAAGTTTTGCCTAAGAGAGGTTCAGTTACTTGGTTAGAATCAAAGAGCAGGTTAAGTGGTAGAACTGGAATTCAAACTTCAGATTTGACTTCTAAACCATAGGGCTGTTCCTTCCCCCTCATTATCCGCTTCTACTGAAGTATATCATCACCAGCCTATTTTTCTTACCTACTATCAGAGTGAATCTGCTAACCGCTGAGGGAGTCACAAAGTTTCCAGCTGGCCATGCTGTAAGCAGTACAGAGAGACAGATAGGCTGGCAATAACGAATTCTAGTACAGCCAAGAGTCTAAGTGGTAA
>NW_006189292.1:0-635 GCF_000334495.1 Tupaia belangeri chinensis | reverse complement strand
TGTGAGCCATGGGAGCCACTGCATCCAGTCAGGGATGGCACAGACCCCTGATGCTGCCCAGGAATTTGCACAGTGCAAGCAACCTTGATTACGACATGGTCTTAGCAGATATAGCAATGGTTTCTCTTCTTCTCCCTAACCTCCATGCTCCTACACAGTAAAGAAACTCATTTAAACACAAATTTTCCCTGGCTACCTCATTTCCTTATAACTTTTGACTATTTGAGGCTTTATACGGTGTGTGGTGTATCAGACTTGTACAAAGCTGGGTGACAGGACTAAAGCAGCCCCTCCCCAGCTATGTAGTAATATACAAGCATCATATCCTTCCTGGGTTCTATTTTCTGAAATACCAGATGGGGGCGATAACCTTTGTTTGGCAGTTTATTGTTTGCGTTAGAGATAATGCTTGTATAGAACCCCACACATAGCCTCAAACAAGAAATCTCAGGCATTGGAGGCCATTGGAATATGCCTTTTCTTTTTTTTTCCTTATCTCGCTTTCTTTTATTTCCTTCCTTTATTACCTATGGTGTACAGTACAGAAGAGAAGCCCTGGTAAGAAGACATTCTCCAAAAGTTCTTACTGGTTTAAATCTGCTTGCAGCCACAGTTTATAATACTTCACACCTTCT
>NW_006189291.1:0-635 GCF_000334495.1 Tupaia belangeri chinensis | reverse complement strand
CTTGACCACCATGCCACCTGCTGGCCCAAAAGGAAGACTTTTAATATCATATTTGATGATGAATTTGTAAACTTTGGGTGATGTGAGTCCACAGAATATAATATATAATGTGTATTTTTGACATTGAATGCCCAATATATTTGGTAGTAAGACACTTCTAACTTTCCTGTAAAATGTTACAAATGGCCAGATGTTCTCTTAAATACACTGGTGAAGTACCAATATATTATTATAGGTTGATTCCATGCCTAGGAAATCATTTCATGGAAAATCCATGTCAGCTGAATTCCTGGCTTTCATCACTGATGAAATGTTATCAGATGATGTATTCAATGTGACATTTCTAACATGATAACATATGGTCAAGATACAGCACAAAGTTAGGAATATAAGAAAATGTAATACGTGAAATCTTCTTTACTTAAATTTTGACTAAGATTTGTAGCAAGATACTAAAATGGATCTTTTCCTGCTGCAATTTCAGCAAGGGTCATAGAGACAAGAAGAAAGGATATTCAACACCCACTAATATGAGAGTGGGATAACAGACCAGCTGTGTAGAACCTGTTATAGGAAAACTCAAAGACAGATGGAATACAGTGGTTGAATGTTTAAAATAATAATAATAATAATGA
>NW_006189290.1:0-635 GCF_000334495.1 Tupaia belangeri chinensis | reverse complement strand
CATAGCCGTTATGCTAACTGCTGCTCCCCTGTTTCAGAGTCTTAATCTATTACATCCAACAACTGGGGATGCTGGGACACTTCCCGTTGCGTTTTTCTGTCCTCTGAATATGGGTCATACTTTCTGGTTTCTCTTCAAGTGTCCACAGATCTTTGGTGGAATAGTTTACAATTTAGATGATGAGTTGTAGCAACCCAGGATTCTGGTTGTCCCTGCGAGCTGTTGCTATTGTCCTTGGGTTAGTTTAGTGACTTGCCTGGATTGCGTCTGTGATGGCCGCGCTCTCGTTCTGCGTCGCTACTGATGTCTCCGCTTGGGTTCGTGTGTTGTTGTTGGTTGTTTTTGTTGTTGCTGCCTGGTTTTGTGCTTTAAAACCTTCCAATGCTGTGCAGTTTCATGTTTAGCCACAGACCGAACAGAAGTTGATTGAGTCAGAAAAGCTCTTCCCTTTCCCAGATGGGTCCGTGGGTGAGCTGGAGACAGCTACGCGTTCAGACAGTCCTCACATCTGCCCTGTCTCTCACATGCAGCTGAACCCCCTCGCATGTTCTTCATGTGTGTACGTGCAGGCTGTCAGCAAGGATGTACGCGTGGCGTGAGCCCACTCAGTCTGTGACCCCTGTGCCGAAACCCCC
>NW_006189289.1:0-635 GCF_000334495.1 Tupaia belangeri chinensis | reverse complement strand
GTTGGGACTTGGTTGTATTGTAAAGGTGTTAGGTGAAAACTTAATCCCTTCATGGTGTGCCACGATGTGACCTTGGATATGATAAAGCACTGGGGTAAGGACTCTTGTGATCGAGTTCTGGTGAATATACAAGGACAGGAAGTAAACTGGCCAAGGCTATGCAGATACAGACCAGAAGGATAAACTTATGTACAGGTGCTCAAGATCCTCCCCTCTGTCATACTCTCACGACTGTCTGATGACCTGATACATCAGGAGGGCATATATCCATGACCTAGGCCTGGCTTCAAATTGAGGTGGCATGAAGAAAGACTGTTTGGGGTGCTTGTCTCTGTCTCCTCCCCATCTCTCTACAATCACAATAGAAATAAACCTAAAATTATATACTAAAAACTTATAAGTATGTATTTATATGTACAAAGTGATTCATGATTTTTTTGAATACAATGTGGAGTGATTAATTAACATGTCCCTTACTACAAATATTAAATTTTTGTGAAAAGTACATTAGAAATTTAGGCTCAGTGATATTGAAACACACTACTCAATTAGTTGCTACGTTCACTGGGCTTACATCCATCTTCATACACCCTTTTGTGGTGGTCATATGTTTCTCCTTAGGTTCATTAGCCAAT
>NW_006189288.1:0-635 GCF_000334495.1 Tupaia belangeri chinensis | reverse complement strand
ACAAATTAAATCCTGACCTCAAAGAAATTATGTAATATGTGGAAGGACATATAGGACCTGCTGGATAACATGAAGCATCTACAGAGACGATTTAATGTATATTAAGAAACATGATGCAATAACACACAAAAGGTCTATACACATTGCTATGGAAGTTCTGAAGAGAGTAAAATTAATTATAGCTAGGGGACAAAAGTAGTCAGAGTAATATTGACAGCATAAATCACACACATTGACATGTGAAAACAGAAAAGGCACAATACAGTCACAACTTTGTAGACAGTATGTAAAATATGAATGAATGGATGGGGTAAGAAAGTATAGGAACATTTTTATCAGAGTCATAGAAGTTAGACAGGCCAACTAGGTACAGAGGAGAAGTGAGATGAGGTCAAGAAATAAAATAGAGATGAGATCACAGAAGAATCAAATGCATTATCTGGAAAGCAATTAGGAGTCAGTCTGCTTCAGGAAGTTTGCCTAACAGTTCAAGGATAGGTGGACAGAGCAGGAGAGAAGGTGAGAATCCTACCAGGAGACCATCATCCCTGACGCTGAGACTGAGTGTGAGCCAGTCTTTAAAATTTGGAACATGTCCAGCTTTATAAACAGAGATCTCTTTTATTCTCTTAGTC
>NW_006189287.1:0-635 GCF_000334495.1 Tupaia belangeri chinensis | reverse complement strand
TTTGTGGAGCCTCCGTAAGTAGTTCTCAGGTCTTTTCTATATTTCAATCCATGAACGTCGTGATAGGTTCAATATCATTTTGGACACATTCATGCAGTTGATGCACATTTCATGGTTCTACTTGCCAAGTAGCAGGGACCTGTGTTAGACACATGAATAATCCTTAGCTGCTGTCTTCGGAAAAAGATCATTTAGTAAAGGGGGAAAGACATAAAGAAACAAATCACAATACAGTAAGGTAAATACACTTGTCAAAAATCTGTGAAGGGTAAAGTCACAAAATTACCTAGAAGGGAGGGATTTACCCTGACCAGAAACAGGGAAAACATCACAGGGAGGGGAAAAAAAGAAAATCAAGGAAAATTATTTTGACAATCAAGGAAGGAAGAAAAATCTGGAGTTATCTCTTCGAAGTTGTTCTTAAAAAAAATAAGCACTACGGAAATATTATCAAAAGTTGTCTTGAATATTAATACACTGACCTCATAAGAAAACTTTTCTAAACCATGAGCCAACCTTGCAACTTTCTTTAAAAATTTCTGGCCTACAGCCAGCATATGCATGGAGATTGAAGCAGTTGGATCCCACATGGCCAACCGTGTAATTGGAGTCCTGGACCCGGAGGCTTGAAAAAC
>NW_006189286.1:0-635 GCF_000334495.1 Tupaia belangeri chinensis | reverse complement strand
TTTTCACTTTCTATCTCTCTCTGTCTCTCCATGAGTGCATGTGCAAAATCTATAGCAAAAATCTCCAGGAGGGGGGGAAAGTGGTCCCTTTATCCCTTTTTTCTTTCACACGACCCTGCTCGAATTTATTTTTCTATCCATCCACTTACCTACCTATCTACAAGTCATTTCATCACACTGATTTTGTAATTGTGGATTTCTCTTCAAAGCACTACTTTGGGCTTATCACAAATTGTAATAGTTTTGATAATATGCTTCCTGGTTTATTATCCCAACTCCCATAAAAAATATAAGCTCTACGAAGTTACAGACCATGCCTGGCTTATTAACTATTGCATCCCCTGTGCCTAATTCAGGTTCTACATGAAGAAGGTGCACAATCATTTCCTTTTAAGAAATAAACATTTTTGTGTTCTGCTGATGCTTAGACCTTTAAGTCCAAGACTTCAGTTATCCTCAGACTCTGTGCTGATTCAGAAACGCAGCCTCCACTTGACGCAGACCTGCTGACAACGTCCAGAACTGTCTGTTAACTCCAAGGTTGGTACCCTTTGTGGCTAGCCTGAAGCAGACCATCGCTGTGAAAACTTCCCCATTTCTCTTCAGCGCTAAGAACAACAGCCTTGGTCTACTTC
>NW_006189285.1:0-635 GCF_000334495.1 Tupaia belangeri chinensis | reverse complement strand
TAACCATTATGCCATTTGCTGGTCCCCAGGTGGGAGTTTCTACCCTTTTCTAAGGTTCACTACTTTCTGGGCAGCCCCAAGGGATGGATCATCTTAAAAACCTTCCTTCATTTCACTAACCTTGGTCTAAGTCTTCACTGTCTCTGTCTTTTCACAAGTATCCTACTCCACGAACACACGGTGATGCCACAGGAGATGAGCTACTGCCTTCTGTGGTCCCTGCTAGGTCACAAGGAGGTTCCTCACCTTTCTCCCTTCCTCGCCAGCATCCCATCCCCCACATGCGTCATCCCTCTCCTTGCCCTGAACCAATCTCCACAGCCGAGTTCCAGACACCAGCCAGGTCTGACCAGGCAAGGGCATAGATCAGCACAGTCCTGTTTCTCCAAGCAGCAGGCACTGTGGGCTTGTGCACCACTTCTAGAAACCTCTGTGCCACAGAATTTCCACTGTTGCCATGACGGGTGTTCGGCATTCTGCCCTTGACTTTTTGTCTTAACTAACTGTAGCGCCGTCACCCTTATCTCTGTACATTGCCTCGTGGTGCCTTGATATATATCCCAAGCTGCTGCGATTTGGAGTGGCAAGCCTGCCGTCTGGCACACAGTCCACTTTGGTGGCTTTGATCCATGTGC
>NW_006189284.1:0-635 GCF_000334495.1 Tupaia belangeri chinensis | reverse complement strand
AAAAAAACAAAAAAAGAACGACTACATATTTAGTTGTTATGGTTAGAAACAGGACCATAAGTGAAGAGAAAAGGAGGATACACTTCAGCTAGTCCATAAGGAGAAGCCATCTAAAATGGGAAGGGCTGACTTGTGAGATAGGGAGCTCCTCAATATAGGAAAGTGTAGTCGGAGATCATTCCTACCAATATTTAATCATGGCCACTTTCCATGCCTGGGATAAAATAACGTCTGAGGTGAATGGCTAAACAGCATGACCTACATGTGACCTGATTCTACTGTACGACCTACTCTAATTCTACTCTGCTTAAAATAGTCAACTCACTGAATCAAACATACCATTTTTCTTTTAGAAGGAATCTTAGGGGCTTAGTAAGGATTCATGGACAAGGGCACGGATTTTACAGAATGTACCATAGTCATGTCTACATGGGAAGGAAGGGCAGTAAATTTAGAGGGTTAGACAAGATGAGCAGGTAAGTGTCGGGGACAGGGATCCGGTCTGCTAACTCCTAGATCGATGTTAGATGAAATCTGTCTCTGGAGCTCCACCTCACAGTGTACTACAAACATTTTTTAAGAAATAGAGAAATCCTAATTAGTGAGCAAAATTCAGTTCCACCCCAGCAGGAGCA
>NW_006189283.1:0-635 GCF_000334495.1 Tupaia belangeri chinensis | reverse complement strand
AGTAGTAAGTCTAGTTATTGGAGATATGTCTGTTTATCAGAGACTTTGTAACATTGTATTTTTTTTTCTTTATATGCTCTATCATGGCTATTATCCTGTTATAAGAAATAGGTATGTATGAGGGCAAGAAGAAATCTTTCCATCCTGGAACCATTTCTTCATCACATATATGAATGCATGAATTAATGAATAAGTAAATAAAAGAAAAACATATGTGAGGGGTATTTGAAATTTTTTAGAGCATAGGTACATGTCAATCTTTTTTTAAGAGACATTTTGCCCTATATGTTAATCGTTAAGTTATTGAAACGACTCCTAAAGTTCAAATGAATCAGAAGATGTCACTGTGCTAATATTTTATTTTGAGATGTTTTGCATATTCAAATCAGTTCTTATCTCTAAATCATGAATTATACATCTTTTCAGACTTTCCAGAGACCCAGTTGGAAAATGCCAAATTTAAATCAAGACTTACTTTTGGATTTTAATCTTGGGAAGCCCATCTAAAATGTCAGGAAACTTCTAGCACATGATCATAACATGACAATATATCACTTGTGAGATAAACCTAAAATGACAAGGCCCTTTAAAGGCAAACCGGAAAGTTAACATTGTTATATTAATGTCTAACTTTT
>NW_006189282.1:0-635 GCF_000334495.1 Tupaia belangeri chinensis | reverse complement strand
TTTTAAAATTAATTAATTAATTAATTAATTTCATTGCTAGAAGGCATGTGTGTTTACAAGACAGAGACAGAGAGATGGAAGGAGAGGAGAAAACATCCTTCAATGGGGCTTGATCGGCCAGACTGCACAATTCCTTCTCTTTCTTCTTTCCACTCTGCTGGGAATTGGGGCACACAAGCACGTGTGCTCAGTGACTTTTTCCAAGCTACCAGTGCTGGGATTTGAGCTGCATCCTTCAACCACTAGGCCATAGGGCCAGCCCATAAATATAATTTTGTAATATTTTTTCACTAATCTCTCCTAAACGTCCATATGAATATATACTGACAGCATCCATCTTTGGTGATTGTGAAGCATTCCCTTTACCTAATTCTACCAGATCTCTGCGGCCGCAGGTCTAGGTTAGGGCTTTTCAGCCTCAGAGATTGGCCTTTGGGCCAGATCACTCTTAGTGGTGGCACTGCCCTGCGCCCCGTGGACAGCATCCTGGCTTTGCTCTCTGGGAGCCAGTGAGGCTCTGCCCTCTCCCTCATTGTGACACTGCTAAATGTCCCCTGGAGGGCAAAACCACCCTCAGTAGGGAAGCAGTGCTAGAAACTTGTCTCTTTCTTTTCTTCTCTCTCTCCTCTTTTTTT
>NW_006189281.1:0-635 GCF_000334495.1 Tupaia belangeri chinensis | reverse complement strand
TTCTTTGGCACTCCAGAAATCAACAAGCACAATGCTTTGAGCATCCCAAAAGACTGTGGCCATGACCTTCGCTCTAGGCCACTCCTCCTAGGAGCCATTGTTCTGATTGTGCTTCTCGGGATCCCTCTCCTGTGGTGACTCTTTGAGGAATGTGCCAGGGTGCCATCCCACTTGTTTAAAATGCCCTTTGAAAGCTCTGCTCTTTGCAGCTGACCTAGTGCAGCTGCCCTGGCACCCACTGAGCAGAAAGTTGCAGAACTCTTAAGAGCTCAGTGGGGACTATGCACGCTGGCGGCTGAGATGCTCAGGATGCTGGGGCTGTATCCCCTGTGAGCTGTCGTCCTCTTGGGTAGGGTTAGGGTACAGGCAAGATGAACTCTCTCCCTGCAAATTGATGTGGCTGGTCTGCTGCTGCGGGTGTCATTTCAATATCATTTTGTCACTTCTTAAGTGTTTCACTTGTAAGTTATCAAGTTCTAAGTTACAAGTAAGTTTACTTGTAAGTTACAAGTGTTTCACTTGTAAGTTCTTTGGGGCACAGTCTCCATAAACTTTCCACCATTCTTCCATCCAAACTTCACCATGAATCTGACATTTGCTCTTGCTTCAATTTTAGCAGAATCGATGCTGCTCTG
>NW_006189280.1:0-635 GCF_000334495.1 Tupaia belangeri chinensis | reverse complement strand
TTATCTCAGTAAAAAGGAGTAAGAAAGGACTTGTTTGAGCTTGTATGATCGGGTGGTTTGGGATTGGATTCAAGGAAACAGAACTCTGCTCTGGAGTGGAGTATTATCACAAAACAGGAACAATGTTATAATTGGGCATCTCAGTTAGAAGCAGCTAGAAAAAAGGAGAAATGAAGCAAGCATCATTATTCCTATTAACTGGGCTAAAGAAATAGTTGATCATTTTGTGGCTTGAATAATGTTCACATGTAGTCTGTGTTCAAACATAATTAGGGGGGTCTTGTTTTGACATTATCCTTTGCACAAGGTGCCCCTGTCTGGCAGTGGAATTCTATAAAATTATTTACATTAGCTAGAGGACACTGCAGCTGACTTGTGAGCACCAAGCCAGCTCCAGGCTGTCAGGGTTGCTTTCCTCTTTCTCCGAAGAAATAAGGGAGGTTTAAACTTGACTTTACAGATCTGAGATGACACTTAAGGCTCTTCCTTGTATTTGCTTATATCCCAATCTATAGTTACCCTTCTAGTAATATTACAGACACAGAATTCCCTTGAGCATCGTTGAAAGAGAAATTACATTGATTTCCTAGAGACAGTGAAAAAATTCTACCTTAACCCAGTGCCATCAGCTAAAG
>NW_006189279.1:0-635 GCF_000334495.1 Tupaia belangeri chinensis | reverse complement strand
CCAGCACCTTAACCACCACCCCACCTGCCAGGCCTGTTCTCACTAGTTTTAAATTTAAATTTCTAGAGTTAAATGGATTTTGACAAATTATACCAACATAGAATTGTATCCTAATTATTTTTCTTACAGTAGTAACAGCTATTTAACCACTTGATCATACTATAATTTTAATTCCCACAGTAATTTGTACTCAGCAAGTTGGAAAGATAGTATGGCCATATTATTAATGTTTATAGAACTTGGAAAAAATGTTCTTTAGCAGCACATTAAGATAATCGATTCACAGTGAATTAAAGCAATTAAGTAAGCCTTTTCAGCATCCGAGACACTAGAAACACTATTACCCTGAGCTGTAAATCAGGCCGATTTCATCATAGATGAGCCTGGTAACGCGTGTGCAGTCACCAAACGCAGCTCCAGCAGATCCGAACACTGCCGTCTGCCAGCATCTAGATGCTCACATTACTCCCTTACCAACCCAGCCAAACCTGTGCCAGATACTCTTCCTCATGGTGGCCTCTTCAGTAAGATTTGGCGTTTTGATGGGGTAGGGACATTCAGTTATTCTAAGGTGTTGGGCCGGCAGGAGGCGTGATGGTTAAGTGCACTGGATTATCACATGACCGACCACAGTT
>NW_006189278.1:0-635 GCF_000334495.1 Tupaia belangeri chinensis | reverse complement strand
ATCCTTGATTTGATTATCACACACTGCATGTCTGCTTTGAAAAACCACATTGTTGTCCAGAAAGATGTATGACAATGAAATGCAATCAGAAATTATAACATAAAATTTTGAACAAGACAATAAAAGACACTATTCTAGATGTGAGAGCATTTCTATTGTGCTCCCCTTTTCCTCGCTCCCAACTTTATTTCAAACATTTCCCCATACCAGTCATGGATTTGACGATTGACTCTGTGTAGTCATTGCAAAAAGTAATGAGAAAAAGAGTTGCCAGAGGCTGGAAACCCAAAGCATGTCAATGTTAAGGACACATGGGGAGAAGCAGAGATAGTGTCAGAGCTGATGACAGGGAAGAAAAGGTCATGATTGCACATGGCTTTATAGGAATGAGTCTGGACTTTATTCTGGCTATAGCAGAAGTCACTAGATAAATCTGAGCTGATGGATGGCCACATTTAACATATTTTAAAATATTTATTCTGGATAATATATTTAAAGTAGACCCTGACATAGCAAAATTGGAAGCAAGGGGATTAAATGATGACTATATCAATATCCTAGAAAAGAAATGATGGCAGCTTGGATCAGAGTAGAGGCAAAGGATGTGATGAATGGTGATCAGATTTGATAACTAG
>NW_006189277.1:0-635 GCF_000334495.1 Tupaia belangeri chinensis | reverse complement strand
GAAGTCCTCTTTTAAAAAGGAGGGAGAATGAGTAGAAATAAGAGTTCCCCCTTCAACTTTGGAGACACAAGAAGAGGGACTGCATACGAAGCAGCAGCTTCTCTATTCCCTTATGTCCCCCTGCATGCAGTGCCCAGGAAGTCAGAAGAAACGTGAGCTTACAGGGCCAACCTCCTCGGGTTAGGAAAACCGCCTTTACACACAGGACCCACTTCGAAACGCTGGGAAACAGGCGGTGGCCTGAAGGAGTACGGCCAGTACTGAGTGCCGACTCACGAAGTTTGGCAGGTAGCGAGAACTGTACTGAACACTTCGTATGGTTTTTTTGAAGAGAGCTTCTCAGTTTTGTCCATATAGATAGCCAGTTATTACAAAGGAAGCTGTGAGAAACTGAGCTATTTTTATCTGTCCACTAAGTCAATGGGGACACAATTCTGGGAGAATAAAGGGTAAATACTCCTTTGTTTGTGTTTAGTGAAAGAGGGCAGGGACAATTAAAATAAAAGAAACCCACATGAAGCATGCTAGGAAACTTCTGGCTCCAGTGGAGCAAAAAGGTGGAAAAACTTTTTCTAAAAAACAAATAATAGGAGCCAGCGAGTGGCGTGGTGGTTGGGGCATTGGACTCCCACATG
>NW_006189276.1:0-635 GCF_000334495.1 Tupaia belangeri chinensis | reverse complement strand
AGCCCTGGGGCACTCGCTAAACTGCAATACCTAGATTGGATCTGAAATGAATTACAGTGGAATCTTTGGGCATGGATGGAGCTATTGGTAATTTACGCTCCCCCACACCCTCGACCTGGTGATTCTGTGTGACAGTGTGAGAGCCACTGGCCTAAGTCACCGTGGGGTAGCTGGCCCGCCTTCCGTGCTGGGAAATTCTCCTCTGACATAATCATGCCATTCTTTTGCGTGTCCAGAGACAAGCCGAGTATATCTTTTCTGAGACTCATCTCCAGCCCCATCTGACGTTCTGCCCATTTCTGCTGGAAGACTGAGTGCAGCCTATTTCCAGAGCTGCCATGGATATTTATACGTCGCCTGCATCTTTACAAATTAGAGAGCGGCAAGATGAATGAGCGTAGTGAATCAGAGAAGACACACAGTGTGATGCGGGCAGAAATTTACTATCTCATTTCTATTTAAAACCTGATGACTCAGAGAGGGAGGCAGTCGCATCCCGTTCAGTAAATTCCCTAATGCTCTCCAGTATGGCACTTTGAATTTTAGCACTACCAGGGGTGATCTGATTTATTCCCGGGAATAATGTGTCTCTGCGTGTGTGTGCGTGTGTGTGTGTGTTTATGTAAGATTATTTT
>NW_006189275.1:0-635 GCF_000334495.1 Tupaia belangeri chinensis | reverse complement strand
GGTGAGGTGGCCCATGCAATAAGCTCAGCACAGTGTCAGCACACAGTAAAAGCTCAAAAACGTCAGCTGTCCGCTGTTCTCACCGCCGCCACTCACACTGTGATCCTTTTTACTGACAAATTAGAGCAAATTAGAACAGGCCTGTAGACCCGAGCAGGTCTCGCACAGAGAACAGAGGAGTGTCTGGGTTGTGGTCAGTTTCATGTTCCCCCACCAGAAAGGGCAACCACAGGTTCACACATTCCCGTTTCTCTGTCTGACCCGGCGGGAGCAGACCACAGCAGGGCAGATGTGCACTCCGCCTTATATTTTCTTGGGTCTTCCGTGCTGGCAAAGGGAGCGGGCAGAGAAGTCTATTCTAACGTGCCGGAGGGAGCAGGGAGTGGGCAGATCAAGCAGGACCCTGTCGGTTTCTCAAGTGATCATAGCCTGTTGTGAGAGCCAGTAAGGTTAGTGGCTAAGTGCCATCTATGGGCGTGGCTAATGGGCAGGAGCACTGGACTCACGGTCCCAGGTGCTAGGCTGGAAGAAACTGCATTCCAAGACACTAGAGTGGCCATAGCTGGATCCATCCATCCACAGACATCTTTCCTCAGCAACCAGGGGCTCAGCCAGGGAATGTCGCTCACTCAGCA
>NW_006189274.1:0-635 GCF_000334495.1 Tupaia belangeri chinensis | reverse complement strand
CGATGGTGCGAATCAGTGCCCTCACAACTGCCTCTGAGGCTGCATGCCTTATCTTGTCCATAGATGAGACTGTCGAGAATCCCCGCTCAACTGTGAGTGCTCCTCCAGCAGCTGACCGGGTACGAGGATGTGGCTGTACCCACTGAGAGGCACTCCACCCGTCACCTGACTAGCTGGCAGGCTGGCTACAGGCATGCTTCATTTCCTGGTCTGGTTAATCTGTGTTACAAGGAGGGGGTAGCAACTGGCCCACTTGTTCTCACGGGATGTTATTTAAATAACACTTAAGACTTAGAAAAAAAAATCATACAAAAGGATATAGTATTATTCTTTGCTATGTACCCTCTTATAACTCCTGAAATGTCTCGTTGCAGCACCAGAAAATACATTAAAATGCACTCAGGATTTCAAGGTCATAAACTGCATTAAGAAAATTCAAAATATGCTCAATTAAGAATTAATAATTGGTATTGATAGATATTATGAGTTTAGGATTTTAATATTACTTTGCATACTATGAGGATAAAAACAGAAGAAGATCAGGCAATTTCAATTTTAGTGTACATTACTTTAATAGGCAGATTCCATAATTTTTTTGTGTGTGTGGAGTGGTTTTTGCTATAGGGTGCGTGTGC
>NW_006189273.1:0-635 GCF_000334495.1 Tupaia belangeri chinensis | reverse complement strand
GGTTGGGTTTTCATATTCAGGCCATGGTATAGAATGATTCAAAATGGGGGTGTTGGAGCCAGGTACATGTGGCCCTGCAGCTTGCTTGGGGTGATCTTGGGCTTCTTTGGTAACCATGATAATAATGACAGAAGTATTTTGTAGGACTGCAATAAGAATTGTGTCACCAGGGTGGCGAACCTGAATTAGGGTTCCTTGAAGAGACTATACATAGGGCCTACTGTATTTACGAAGGTTTGAGGAAACACGAGGGAGAGTGAAGTGTTCTGATGCCATGTTCCCACCCAGATAGAAAGAAGCAAGAAGAGGGCATGGTGACCAAGGACTGGGGACAGAACTAGTAGGGTCAAGTGGGCTGCTTAACAGGAGCCATGACCACTTGTGTTGAGATATGAAGCCCTTCTGCAGTGACACAGCTGAGAAGGAGCTGAGGGTTAGAAACTCTGACCTGTACTTCCTCCCTCCTATTTTTTCCAGTACTCCTCATTGGCCACGTCCAAGAGGAAGCCATTAGATATAAAGATCAGCCCCCTATGACAAAGAGCAAGGTGGAGAGGAAGTAGTAGATCTGAGGCAAATGGACAGTACCCAGCCCAAGTTTTTTATTAAGAATTATTTTATTTTTAACTTTATTT
>NW_006189272.1:0-635 GCF_000334495.1 Tupaia belangeri chinensis | reverse complement strand
GAGATTTACACACACACGCACACACATACACGCCAGCTTATGAAAGCCTCTGAGGAGTGCTGAAATTCGAAACACAAAGCACCAGGCCCAGCCAAGGTGGTGCAGGCAGTGAGGCCCCGCTGTGCAATGCTGGAGCCACACGGGAGCTTGGTCTGCTTTGGCCACCAGTCTTCATGACCCCAAAGCCATGAATTGTATCAGAGACCCTAGCGATGCTCAAAACCTCTCACTATGCCCTGCCCCCTCAGTGTCCCCTCCCACTGACCGCTGGCTCAGGTGTCCAGGGCTGTACCTCTCAGGGCTGCCCTCTGCTGAAGCCTGCAGGACAGCCAGGCGAGAAGGCCTAGACAGGGGCTGGAGTCCCCGCTGTTCCCACCTGATCTGAGCCCTGTTCTCCATCCCCTCACCCACCCCAAGCTGGGAATCAGGCAGGCAAAGCAACTGCAACTTCGGTGCTGCCCCCGGGGCATGGAGGGTGGCTAATACTTCAGTTCTAATTACGAGTGAAGGCAGCTTTTTCTCCCTTTTTTAAGTCTTTGTGACTTTCTTTAAGCAGCACATTAATCATGTTTCCCTGTCAGTTTGATTTCATGGTAGCCCACACCAAGCCCATCTAAGGAACCGGGAGGCAGGAC
>NW_006189271.1:0-635 GCF_000334495.1 Tupaia belangeri chinensis | reverse complement strand
TTCCTGGGATCTTAGCTGAGCCTCTCCTTGTTTTTGGAAAGTCTCCATTTTGACAGTCCTGCCTGGTCTCCACTCCCTCCAGCTCTGGCCTGAATCGATCTTGTCGGAGTTAATTAGCAGCTGGCCCGCAGGCCTGGCCTCCAGCAGGCAGGAGGAGCTGCGCTTGGGGTCTGCCAGGAGCCAGGGGGTCCCCTCCCCAGTCCCTGCCTCGCTGCCGTCTCAGGCAGAGGCCCTCGGAGGGAGGCTCTGGGGTTTTCTTTGGCACTTGGTGAGCAAATGGGCTCCCTCTCTCTTTTCTTTTGAGCCCTGTAAAAATACAAAGTTAAAAGACCCTAAAGTTTGAACAGTAAAACCAAATACATGAAACCAGGCTGTTTCCATGTGGGGGCCACGGATTGTGAACACCCAAGTTTGAAACTTCCTCTCCTCGGAATTTATGGAAGCCTTGGAAACTTTTTCCTTTTCCCTTTAAACAGCAGAATTGGCTCGGGGCATTCTTTAAAGGCATAACCCTAGTGCTGCTCACAGCTTGATTTAATACGGCTTGAATACAATAGTAACTTCTGAACCCAGCTCTCTTCAGAGAGAGCTGGAAACTCGTTTTATGACACCAGTAAGTAGGTGTTTCTTTTTCT
>NW_006189270.1:0-634 GCF_000334495.1 Tupaia belangeri chinensis | reverse complement strand
TAATGTTTACAAGAACTTACTATTCCTATTAGAATAACCATTTGCCTTGTACTATAAGTTTGAAATGTGTAATTTAATAGATAGCTGTATTCTAATGGTTTTATGATATTCATAAATTTAATGTATTAGATGTTGAGTTACTGGTTAAGCAGACAATTAAATAGCTTAACAAGGAAAACGTATATATTACGTACACAAATGAAGTTTAAAAATGTTTAGAGGTGATTAAGTTTGTTAATGGAATCAAATATTAATGAAATATTTCTTTGGTGGTTAAAATTTGCTAGAATGATGAATAGAATAATAAGAATTATAAGCCAAACAGAATAATCTCAGGAAGCATTATGCTATTAAACATGTAACTTTAATAAATCAAATATTATAAATATAGCATGAAACAGTATGTTCTATTCACAAAAACTACTCTTGGAGGCACTGAAAAATGCACATAAACAATCATTACCATTCCTGTCTCTTTGGGCATAATTTTCCTATGCTGGGGAAAGGTGGTATTTTATATCTGTACCCCATGGAATGATTTCTCAGTGCTTTGTATTTGAGGCTGTAAAGGGAGCATTGGAGAAATGCCTCTCTTTCTTGTTATATTTGTCATGAAAATACCACTGGTAAACTC
>NW_006189269.1:0-634 GCF_000334495.1 Tupaia belangeri chinensis | reverse complement strand
TTTTCAAAAGCAATACTTGAATCTAATGTATGATTTAAGTTACATCTTCCTATTTTCTGGTTCACCTTCTAGAGGTTTTATACGCCTTAAAAAACAGACAAGTTCAAAGGACAGGGAAAGTCTTTATAAACTGGCAAATATAAAGTAGGGTCTAAATGCCCTACAGAGAATTTTCCTTATAAAGTCTATCAAAAAGTTGCTTCCTTTGATTGACAGGTTTTTCACAAGGAGAAATAAAGTTTCACCTCGAGTGGTATTCCTCTCTGTTTTGCCATATATAGCCCTGGAATCCATGTTATATCACAAATATTGTTTGTATTTCAGCAGTATTTTGATAGTGTAGAGTCACAAAGGATATAGTAATGACAAAGTAACTATTTACAGTTATACGCTGCTCACCAGAACATATGTCCTGTTCTGTGGGATTAGCCTCATGGGTACCATCACCCAGGCCCAACTGGTAGAGCCACAGGTTCACTTTAGTGCAGTGTGAGCATTTCAGTCTTCTGTTATTCCCCAGATGATTTGAGGGACTTTGGACATATAAATAATTTGGAATAACATCTCAGCTTTAGAGCACAGAGCACTTTAAAAACCTTAACTCATTACGCAGTTAGCGTAATGGCTATGTCGC
>NW_006189268.1:0-634 GCF_000334495.1 Tupaia belangeri chinensis | reverse complement strand
AAGGTTTTATAAACCTGTGCCACTTCTAAAGAAATGTCAAGACTCTAGAAAGAATATTTTTTGGTGTTATTGCTTTACCTCCACTTCACAGCTTTCACAATGACACTAAGGTGAAAAGGGAGCACTGAAACTCAATTCTCTTATCTTTAGTTGTAACAATATCATTAACCTCTCTCACAGAAGTAGTTTGATTTTTAACACTTCGTGTCCACAATGTTAAAACGGTTGAACGTTTCCAGAACCATAAGTCTAACCAACTCTTCTTCACATCATCCATAGAAAATCATTTTACTTTAGGGTATCAAGGAACTACAATGGGGAAAAAAAAGGAAGAACAAAGATTGTTTTTGCTTTTATAGCCCTTTGCTCTAGCAATTCAACGGTAAATCAACAGTGAACATTTGGTTTGCCCGAGGCAAACATGAAATCGGCTTGCCTGTTTGGAGCTTATATTGTCTTTTGTTCTTATCTGATAACTCTTCAAAATAAGCACACACTCTCCTCTCTTAGAGACCCTCGGTACCAATGGTAGTCCCCACTGAATTTATTCATTTCATCAAAATGATATGAAATTCAGCTGCTCAATTTTGTATTCTTGAGGAATGTTAGTAATATAGTTCAAAAAAAAAAAAAA
>NW_006189267.1:0-634 GCF_000334495.1 Tupaia belangeri chinensis | reverse complement strand
AGACGTCTACACTATTTGGAGTGGGATCAAGGAACGTTTCATAGAAGAGATGATTTAAAAATGGGATTTTAAGTGATAAATGCTGTTTTCCAGTTGGATAGATGAGGGACACCATTTAGTAAAATGTTGGACGAAGAAGGAGTGCAGTTTGGGATGGAATAAATAGATAGTTCAGTGACAAAGGAACTTATTTGTCATCCAAAATATTCTTGGATGAATAATGTGAAAAGATTTGCATCGAGCGTAGAATATGGAATAGAGGAGAGAGACTGCTCCAACACTCTAAGCCAGACCAGACGAAGTCTGCTTCATTCAGCAGCAGCTAAACTCATACCCGTACTTCACGTATGTGAGCTCCTCTAATCCATATTCGTCAGCCTGCAAAGGAGATGCCAGCTCCTTCTCACGGATTAGGAAATGGCTGCTTAGTCAGATGTGTTCTCCCCAAACATGTGCCCCACACAGTGCTAACAAAAACAGGTTTTTAAACCCAAGTGTTAATGACATTAAAGCCTGCACTCTCATCCCCTCTGCCATGGCAGGAGCAGGGACTCAAAGTCAGACGATAAATAAGGAGGTTTTTGTTTGATTGCTTTGTTTGTTTGTTTTTAACATATAAAATTAACTGAGGTTA
>NW_006189266.1:0-634 GCF_000334495.1 Tupaia belangeri chinensis | reverse complement strand
TGGGAGGATGAGCGGAAAGCCGACAGGTGGGACTGAGCTCAGGTCAGACCTCAATGGAAGCTTGTGTGCTCAGAGGGTACCCCCAGCCCCCCAATACTGCTGGGGATAACAGCCCCCGGGGCGCTGTGCCCACCAGGTGGTGAGACTCCCCTCACTGACCAAGTGTGGGTGCCGTCTAGACCAGACATCAGAGGGAGAGGGAGCCGATCCAGGCAAGGCCGGCGAGAAATAGAGACTTTGTGGGGCACCGTGACGGCAATAAGCCCCTGTCAGGGCAGTGTGGGCATCTGAGGTGCACGTGTGAGTGTGAGAGACGTGTTGGAGTGAGTTGAGGTGACTGGTGTCTAAGCGGGTGGGTAAGGCCGTCAGTCTATTTCTCAGAATGTGGGGAGAGCGAGCGTGAAAGCAAAAAGAGGCGGGTGGGGAAGGGGTGAGGGGAGCGGGTGGGCACGTTTGGTGCTGGCTGGCGTTGCATGTGTCTGACAGGAGGGGCGGCAAGGTCCTAAAGGACAGGGGGATAGAGGAGAAAGGCGTGGGGGCAGACACAGGCATGGCTGAACAGACAGGGGCAGGGGTGGTGGGAAAGGGGAGGGGAGAGAGGGGCTTACAGGAGTGGAGGGGCCTCTTCCAAGTG
>NW_006189265.1:0-634 GCF_000334495.1 Tupaia belangeri chinensis | reverse complement strand
CGCAGCCCAGACAGCCCTCCATCCCATTGTTGGGTCTAGGACACCTCACCCTGACTACCCTCCTCCTGACCCAAGAAATCTGTGGCAGTCTACCATTAGCATTTCTTTCTAAGTGAAGTGGAGGACAGCTCTGAAGGACAGAAGAAACCAGGAATCCAGATTGACACAGCTTTTGATGGGACTACTCTCTGATGTCAACAGGCCCCAGCAGTGGGGCCGAGCTTCCCAAGCAGGCAGACAGATAGATGCAGGCTCCCAGGAGCCCATAGGTGCTGGCCCCCACCAACACCAAGCAAGGAAGACAGGCAGTTGTAGCCTGAAAAGGCCAAGGTCCAGTAGCTCAAGAATGCATCAGGAAAGAGGGGGAAACAAGAAACCCCTGAGGGGACAGGTCCTGTGATTAATGGGAGAAGAATAAAGTGATAATGGACAAATGATGCCAAGCCTCCATCTCCCACCACAAGCCAAATTTTGATTTGGAAGAAGTGTGAGGGGAAAAGAAAAGAGAAAATAAAAAACCTGAGCGGCATTAAGTAGAAAAATATAATTCAGGAAAAAAGAAATTGCTAAGCAGTGATTTACTACTTCTTTGCTTGGCACTGAGTGTGCGTGCGTGTGTGTGTGTGTGCGCGCA
>NW_006189264.1:0-634 GCF_000334495.1 Tupaia belangeri chinensis | reverse complement strand
AAAAAAATATTAGAGTGAAATTAATGAATAGTTCTTCCTATCAATGTCATCCACTCAAGCCTGTAGTTGTCCCTCTTTCTCTCTAATATTTTCAATATTCAATAATTTCAATATATTCAATATTCTTGAGTTCTAAACCTCAATCTACATTGAAATGTAAGTTTCCTTATCTAGAAAGGAAATCCTTTGGGAAATGCAGATAAATTTACTAACTTATTATTATTACTCTTAAAAATATTTTTTTCACTGTAGTGCTCTCTTTCACAGAAATTTATGGAGCACGTAAGCCACAATAGCCATTGAGCTCTGCACTCGGAATTCAGTCCTTGCTAATTTAAGTTAATAATTTCCAGCCTAGTAAGGCTAACAAAACATTTTGGTCTTCAGTTTCCTTAGTATCAAGTTAATTTAACAGTTTTCAGTTTAGTAAGGGTAAAGAAACTCAAAATAAAACCAATATTTTAGTCTTCAATTTCCTCAGTGTTTTAATTTGAAGATGAGCTTTATTAAGGAAAACAAGGAAGTAGAAAAGAAATTTCATGATTACTAACCCCTCTAATTTTTCCCTTTTTCTGCTTCAGTTTGTGTCATTTTTGTTGTTATTGTTGTTTACAATTTTTTAAAATTAGGAGGC
>NW_006189263.1:0-634 GCF_000334495.1 Tupaia belangeri chinensis | reverse complement strand
AAAATTAAATAAATGATTATTTTAAAAATAAATAAACCAATATGAAAAGATTGCATGGACCCAGTCATTAAAAGTGCAAATACGATTCGTAGATAAACATTTAATTTGTAAGTCACTTCATAACTATAGTCATCTATTTCTTATTTTTTTAAATTTCTATTTGTGATAAAATGCACATGACAAAAGTTATCATTTTATCCATCTCTAATTATAATTTCAGTAGTGTTAATTATATTTACAGTATTGTTCAATAGACCACCTAGAACCTTAATATGGAAAACATAATAGTCATTTTATTGGATGTACTTCTGTTTTTCTTATTATATATTAATGTCTTTTCCTATCATTTATTGTTTGGTCTACCTACTTATGGTTCTGGATTTTTAAAAAATCTACCCAGATGAAATAATCTACACAGGTTTATTAATTATTAAATAAATTCCTAGCAGTGTTCAAAGTACTGTTTAGCAAGCTCAGGAAACATAAACAATCATTCTTTCAGAAGGAAATAATAAGTTATCATCCAATGTTTCCATCTTGATTTTCTATGAATTTAACCTTGTGAAATTACAAATATTTGATCTTTAAAAATATCAGTATCATAAAATTTAAGCTATTATTTGCTACTTACTTT
>NW_006189262.1:0-634 GCF_000334495.1 Tupaia belangeri chinensis | reverse complement strand
CTCTCACAGAACTGGTATTTTAAACTCACAGGATGCCTTGAAGACTCAGATTGATTTGTTGAAAGCTGGTCTACAGGGTGTAATGTAACTATCACGGAGGCTCCAGATACCTACAGCCCTCCTGATACTGTAGGTGAAGACACTAACACCAGAGAAAACATTTTCCTGAAGAAAGTTCTAGATTTCAAAATGCTGGCACAGAGGGAACAGCCTCTCAGCCCATTGACTACTGCTGACCCCTCATGTCCGTTCGTGGTACTGCACTGCCGAGGCGCTCTGAAAGTTGGGAACTGGTTTCTCATCTGGGGTGGATCCAACTGCCGTTGTGAATTCCTGAGGTCTTTGAAAAGGTCCTAAGCTATCTCGTGATGAGAGGAAGCTTAACCGAGCTCACGGCATAGATCCAGAAGTCATGCTGTAACTCAGACCACTTGTTTTGTCTGGCGCAAATGATCACTTTCATGGCCGCATAATATAACACGTAGCGTAAAGATGTACATACGCTGATTGAAATGTCCCATAACTACCCCACTCATTACAGACCAGAGATCGTCTGCATCCGAGGGCTTGAAACCTCCACTGTTTCCTAGCAGGTTTTATTTTATTTTAAGAATTGTTTTTTATTTAACTTTAT
>NW_006189261.1:0-634 GCF_000334495.1 Tupaia belangeri chinensis | reverse complement strand
GTAATTATCTTATTTTGATGAGGGAACTAAGGGTCAGAGAAATTAAAATATTAGCCTAGTCCTTTAATTAACTAATGGCACAGATGGGGGCTCAACTCTGATTCTGTAACTCCAGATGTTGGTCTCTCTTTCTTTATCACAGAACCATTTATATAAAACTCATTTTACAAAAAAGAAATCTTAAAAGATCACAGCTAAAATAAGACTAATGAAAACACAAACGCTTATGTGATAATTTTTTTTAACTGCATTTGCCTTATTCAACAAGAAAGTTCCAAAGGGGTGGGGGAGATTAGCTACTAAAAGAATTAAAATACATATACACCAAGGCCAGAGAGTGGCACAATAAAACAAGCTCTGTAAAGCAACCTCGCACAGGAAGGTTCCTAGTTTTTATTTGTTTGTTTGTTTTTATATATGTGTGTGTATGTATGTATGTATATGTATGAGTAGATGTGTGTGTTTATCTCCACTCACCCCCATCGACCACAAAATGAACCTATTTTAGATCCTCATGAAATGCCTAAACTTGAGGCCAGGTGGGAGGGCACAGTGGTGGTGCAGCCAGATCCACATGGGAGAGGGTTCACATCCCAGGAACTCTCTATGCATGCAAGTGCATTCCTATGACCCA
>NW_006189260.1:0-634 GCF_000334495.1 Tupaia belangeri chinensis | reverse complement strand
AATAGTCTTAGTCATTGGTGAATTTCCTCCATTATTAGTCCCTACATACACCTCTCCCATCCTTCCCATCCCTCTAACTCCTTTGTCTTGATTCATAAACTCACTTCTATTTCCCCATCTTTAAAAAGATTAACAGTTTCTGGATTTTATTTCTTCCTAAAGTTCCTTTCTGTACTTCACTTACTCTTCAGAGTGTGTTAACATTTGAATTAGCATGTTTTCCAACTCCTTTTCATTACTCAGTTCTTCTATTCTGATTTTATTAACCTTGTAATATATATCCTTTGCTAAAGCAAACCTGACTCAGATACGCTCTGGAAGGAGATCTTGTTCTTTCTATCACTTTAGTGAAGCTGTTTTTCTCAAAAGCCCCAACTGTGAAACTCAGCTGTTTCAGTCACCATTTGCCTTGAACTCTGAAGGCTACGGATGGTCATGGAGATGCTCTTGCATCAACTCAGCCTTTAGTCTTGGATGAATTACTGAGTTCTTTGGGCCTCAGTGGCAAGACATTATCCCAGGTCTCTGGCTGAGCCCACAACTGCCAGTAATTACAGCCGCCCTGGCTGCCACTGGTCCTGAAGCCGTGGGTATGAGAATACATGTAAGCAGAGAACTGGGGCAAATACTAGGT
>NW_006189259.1:0-634 GCF_000334495.1 Tupaia belangeri chinensis | reverse complement strand
GACCTCATTTTCACATGAGGAAAAGGGATATTGGCAAGCGAGGCATGTGCTTTCCCAGAAATCTGTTTCTACTTAGCTACTTAGACTTATGGATCCCAGTGCAGAGAGTGAAGAACTTGCTGGGAAATGCCTTCTTCATCCCAAAGCAGACAAGCGAAACTCCGCACGTTTTGGAAGATCAGGAACTGAAAGTCGACCTCACGGATGTTAACACTCAGGGCGATCACCTGTTCTCCCCTGAGTGGGCAAACCCACAGGACATGCATTTGTTGCAGGGACTGTCCTTGCTTCCCCGGCAGGGAGTTCATGCCACCAAAATGCGACTTGGCTGAAAATATTTGTTATACCACACGATTAAGGAAAAGCCTCTAGAAGGCCCAGGCTCCCAGTGCGACCACAATCCCTGAGGGGCCTTACTCCGCAGGCCCCTGGAAGTCAGTGAAGTGGCATTGCATTGGCTTTGCCATGACCGTCAAGGCTGTCGTCATGCGCTCCCTGTCGTCATGTACCTCACAGGAGGAGTGGACTCTCCTTCCTCAGCTGTGGGAGGTGTGCTCAGCTCACTGAGCTCCTCCTGCCTCCTACAACCCCGGCCATCCTCTAACCACCCCGTGGCAGCCACCTTCCGCTCCAG
>NW_006189258.1:0-634 GCF_000334495.1 Tupaia belangeri chinensis | reverse complement strand
AGCACTCCTCGAGCAGGAAGACTCAGCGTGGCTGACTGGTCCTTTGCAGAGCTCGCTGGGGTGACATGGTGGGTGAAGTGTGGGGAAAGGCGATTAACACAGGCGATGCCTGTGGACCACAGTATTCTCATGGCTGCTGCCCGAAGCAATTAGAGGATGCTGTTTCCAAATCTGTTTTCTTTGATCACCATAAAATCCAGAAGGAGAATTATCTTCTGGGATGTTTTTTGTCAGAGTAAGATGAAGGGAGCAACCTGTCTCATCTCTACACTGATTATAGGGCTGAATGAAGGATGATAAAGGCACTGGCTTTTGCAGTTAGAAAGATGGTGCTATTTAGCACCTCATTCTTCAAGGGTCCAGTGATGGACAAGGGTTTATAACTAACCTTATGGTGTGCAGATATCTGCAATATAGTATGTTCTTCTAAGTTAAGCAACAAAATACCACAATGATCTCTAAACAGTGCCTTATAAATAACTGATTGTAAATACTTGAAAAGGAAAGCGAATCTATCAGTGTTCTTCAAACACCAACTAGCCCTCAAAGCCAGGGTCCTTCTGGGTTTATACCCAGAAAAGTTCAGTCTATTCCTGGCCATACAGATCAGTAGCTTTTTTCTCCTTAAAAAAAA
>NW_006189257.1:0-634 GCF_000334495.1 Tupaia belangeri chinensis | reverse complement strand
GGAGACATATGTATCACTCTAAACAAGAGGCATTTTGTGGGGGTATTGAAGAAAAAGCAAGGAAGTCCCTAAAATGATCTGTAGATTGAACACAATCTCTATCAGAATTCTACCTGAATTCTTTGCAGAGTTGACCAGCCGATTTTAAATTACTAAGCAATTCAGGGGGCCAAAAATAGCCAGAACAATTTTGAAAAAGAAGGACAAAGTTGAAGGACTTACAACTCTTTATTTCAAAGTTTACTACAAAGCAATAATAATCAAGACAGTATAGCACTTTCATATAGATAAGTATGTGAATCAATAGAACAGAACTGAGATTTTAGAAATAAGTCCATTTACCTATGGTCAATTGATTTTCAACAAGAATGCCTAAACCATCCAATGGAGAAAGAACTGTTTTGCAGCACATGGTGCTCAGACATCTCGATAGTCACATGAAAAAATAAAGTAGACCATTTTGGAGAGCAGCCATTCTGAGCAAACATGATGACCTCTAGACACATGCAGAAACGTGGTTCCATGAGCTGTCTTTTGCATGGCAATGGAAGCAACTAATATATGAAAATGCTAGCTGCATGCTGTTATTGATACTGTAGAGTGGTATCAGGTTAAAGGAAGTCACATGTGTTTA
>NW_006189256.1:0-634 GCF_000334495.1 Tupaia belangeri chinensis | reverse complement strand
TTTCAGTCTGCGGCCAGTCCTGTGGTCCTGGACTAAGGAGTGACTCCCAAGGGCCAGCTGGGCTCCCAGGGAATGGCAAAGGAGAAGAGGAGACGGGTGGGCCCCCACAGGTATGTAAATCATTGCAAGTGCATTGCAGCTGTGGCCTGAAGGGTGAAGCCACCACACCTGTCACTTTGCCTCCCAGTCACCATTCCAGAGACGAGGCCAACGTAGAAAGGCCACGGCCTAGAGCGCCTTACTAGCCATTCTGTCACCAACGCCCAGGCTCCTGACAGAGGAGTGGCAGCCGAGACGGAAGGGAATGCAAGACAAGGGGAGCAAGGAAGTCAGCGCTCAGCCTTCCTGTCAGTTCTCCTCAAGCTGAGGACGAGAGCTTTGAGCAAGGTCTCTGACGGGACATTTCTCCTGAAGGAGCAAAAGTCCTGTCTCCTCCATCCTTTGGAACAGCCAGATGTGGAGAAAAGGAGCAGACTTCTGACCCGTGTATGCTCTGGGTGAAATGGGACGGGGAGGGTCGGGGAGACCAGAAGCAAACACGAAGAAAGAGAAGATGGGAGCAGTGGGAATCTAGAAAATGAGGGCCTTTGTTTCAACTTTTACTCTTGGAATTTCGTTCTTCTTTTTTTTTTTT
>NW_006189255.1:0-634 GCF_000334495.1 Tupaia belangeri chinensis | reverse complement strand
AGAAACCACCAAGTCAGTGCTCAGCTATTTGGGGTGACCTGCCTGGGACCTCATTGAAGAAGAGGTCGGTTTGTGATACCAACAGGCACCTTCTGAATGCAAATACAGCCAATTCCTCGCCTGCTCCCATGAGGAGACGTTCCAGGGGGTCAGCTTCAAAGGGAAACACACAAACACCCACGGGAGGCTCAGGCCACTTCCTGGATGCCAGGCGGGGGCCCTGACACCCTCCCCAGATGGGGGGCCTCGGTGCTATTTTAAAACCTCTCCAGGAACTTCACTTACGGCCTACACTTCCTCACCCCTCCCCTGCTCTTCCTAGGCTTGGGATCGGCCTTCCGCCCACCTCTCTCCTGATCCAGCCTCAGGAAGGAACCCAAGAACCTCCTCCTCGGCCCTAAACCCAGCAGCCTCGCCCCACTCCTTACCCTCAGCTGGTCCTGCACCAGGCAGGAAATCTCTCCTCTCTTGGTTTCCGTAGCAGGAAACTCTCGTTTTCTAACTTTTTGATGTGTCTGCCATGCAGGGCTCTGAGCAGAGTGCCTGTGCTGTCTCTTCTACTATCTCCCCTGCCTGGGCTTATCCTGGCCCTCCGCGCAGAGGGTCCTCACCCCAATCTCTCCTGTGAACACTG
>NW_006189254.1:0-634 GCF_000334495.1 Tupaia belangeri chinensis | reverse complement strand
GTGTGTGTGTGTGTGTGTGTATAATTTTCTATGTGTCCTTTGCTAGAATATTCAGAAAGGTGGAGGTTTTGGTCATTTATTTTCTGAACTATCACAAATGTTACTTTCGTGGGGAAAAAAAGTCATTACAACCACATAGTTATCGAACCCATCACAAAAGTGTTGCTTCTCTTTGATCATTACAGAACCGTAACTGAAAGAAGTTTGAACACTCGTGGGATACAGCCAGCTCCCTTTGTAATAGCCAGAGTCATGGCAGAGGGGACGCAGCTCAGATCTGCGAGCCAACATATCAAGCAGCTCTCAAGAGGAGCACATTTGGAAGATGACTCAGAGAACACAGGCCTCCACACTCTTACCAACACCCTAATCTGCAGTAGCACGGGCAGCTTCCACCAGAAAGTATGAGGCTGAGTGTTTTGTATTAAAGTATCAAAGCACAGGGCAAGCCCCATAGCTCGGCAGTGACAGGAGCCAGGTCTCACACAGCGAATCAGTGCTTTGGGACTTACTGTGTTTAGTCTTGGTGTTTATTGTTTTATATGAATGAAATTGACAGTTTGTTAAAATTCACTCTGAACTTCAGTCCCTCAGCTACAAATATATTTTTGAGTCTACAGGACTTTAGATTATG
>NW_006189253.1:0-634 GCF_000334495.1 Tupaia belangeri chinensis | reverse complement strand
AACAGACGGGGTGGGGGTGGCCAGAGCCCTCCTGTGCCCCTGGCCCTTGGCCTGTGCCCAGCTCTCTGCACCCGGGATGAGAGAGCACAGTGGGACGGGTCTGGGGGAGTGCACCTCCCCTCTACTGGGTCTTTGAGGCTCCCAGGAGGTGGGTGTCACAGTGGCTCCTAAATTTGGTGGCCCAGGCTGTCCTGGGCCTCTGTCCCCTCTACCTCTGAGCATGCTGGCCTGGCAGGTTGCCCCAGGTCTAGGTGTGGGGACTCTGCCGCTGTCTCGCCAGGCTGGGCCGAGGCCCGAGGCCGTGCCCCACGGCCAGCAGCCTCACGGTATCTCTGGACAATGGTTTGTTTTGCTCCCTCAGACTCCACTTCCTCCCACATGGAGACTGCTGAGAGTCCTGGGCCCAGGATGCCAGCTGGTGGCCGGCAGGAGAGGGTGACTGTGCCGCCCCACCCTGGTCTGCTGCCCACAGCCCCGAGACAAGGCCTGGACCTCAGCGAGGCTGCATGGCGCTTGTGGGTCAGGGGCATGTCCGGTTTTCCGGGTGCTGGGCTAGACATGCGGCCAGCTCAGCGACCTGATAAATACGCAGCGGAGCCTGCCAGGGATGTGTCACCCCCCCCACCCTCGGGTC
>NW_006189252.1:0-634 GCF_000334495.1 Tupaia belangeri chinensis | reverse complement strand
CGACGGCCGATGGCAAAAGCTTCACGAGGCTCCTGCTGCTGCAGGTCGAACGCCAATTCCCCGTTGGCTCCCTCGTCCGCATCCCGGGCCTGCACGCGTGCCACAGCAGTGTCCTTGGCGGTGCGCCCCGGGACGGCCACTTCCAGCGAACCATTGGCAGGTACCGGGTGCACCAGGACCGGCGCGTGATCATTCTGGTCCAGCACCCGCACTTGCACCAGGGCGCTGCTGGAAAGCTGAGGGGAGCCGCCGTCGCTGGCCTGGATGCGCACGTCGAGCTGGCGCAACGTCTCATAGTCGAAGCTGCGCAGCGCATAGATGGCACCTGTAGCCGGGTCCACCGAGACGTAGGTGGACACAGCGCCGCCGGCACGTCCCACCTCCGCCTCCAGCAGGCGGTAGGTGACCTGGCCGTTGCGACCCAGGTCTGGGTCCCGGGCGGCCACCGTGGCCAGGTAGGCGCCGGGAGGGTTGTTTTCGCGCACCGACACCTCATAGACTGGCCGCGTGAAGAGCGGCGCGTTGTCGTTCTCGTCACCCACACGCACAGTGTAGGGCCTTACGGTGCGCAGGGGGGGCGCGCCGCGGTCTTCAGCGACCAGCGTCAGGTTGTACTCGGCGATGCGCTCGCGGT
>NW_006189251.1:0-634 GCF_000334495.1 Tupaia belangeri chinensis | reverse complement strand
CCGGGACTTAAACCACACAGTTGGCCATGTGACATACAGTGCCTTAGTCATCACACTACCTGACTAGTCCAATACCTGTGTTTTTAGAACAATTTTTGCATTTTGAATTTTTTTCTTATTTTTGGCTTTACTCTTTGATTACTTTAAATTCTAAGCTAGAGAGAATACTAGATATTTTATTTATTAAGCCTGTTGGCTTTATCCTGTAAAAGTATTATTTTAAAGCTCTAAAATATTTGAATTAAGATTCTACAAAGATAGTGTTATGGCATTCCACTAGTGTTACAGAGTTGAAATGGTTTTTATATACACATTACAGTGCTTTCAGTGTAGTATCTAACATTGTTTGGTGGAAAATTAAATTAATGATCCACTGTGAGCATTTACCTTGAATGAATTTATGAATTTATGGGTGAATGTGCTGTATTTTCCTAGAAGGTGAAGCACTTCAAACAAAACATGGAAAAAGTCGTGATCAGAAACCTCAAAGTGCTTAGCACATTATTTCCGTGTCTTCCTGGGCCACTTCTAGGTTGTTGTAGAAGGCCAGCCTAAAGAGTATCTTAAATTTAAGTCTCTTGGACTAATGAAGAAGGTGGGAGGGGCAGAACCTTTTGGCTCTAGTTTGGTTTTC
>NW_006189250.1:0-634 GCF_000334495.1 Tupaia belangeri chinensis | reverse complement strand
CGCACCTAAAAGCCACAGTAATGGCACCCAGCACAGGGGATGGGGACAGTCGGCAACCTGGGAGCCAGGTCGCCAAGTCATTGCTGGTCTCCCAGAGAGCTGCCCTACACTGAGGGCCGGAGGGTAGAGACAGGCCATCAGGCAGAGCCTCGGGGCTCTCACTGCTCTCAGAGGCGGCCCTGGGGAACACGGGGGGTGAACCTGAGGGCACCCTAGGGAAGGATGCCGCGTCCAGGAACAAATTCCACGAATGAAAGCGGTGGCCACCAAGAAGCCTGGATGGATGCCCCTCAGCACACACACCCTCGGGCCATTTCTCTCCTTTGGTCCATCTCCTGCCCCCCAAGTTCCCGCATCTAGGGTCTCGGGCAGCTTTTATGCACAATAAGGGTGAGCCCTGTGGGACAAGGACAGCGTCCTGTCACTGGCCACTGCCCGTACACCTGTCCCACCACTCTTGCAGAAGGAGCGCTCCTTGAGGATGGACTGCTGGGAGGGCAGAGTGGGGACACAGGACGATGACTGAAGAGACCCAGCTCCTCCATCTGGCAGGGCCCTAGTCTGGTCAGGAAATCCCTCCATAAACTTGAGCTCTTTCTTTCTTTCTTTTTTTGATAGGTTTTTGCTATAAGGC
>NW_006189249.1:0-634 GCF_000334495.1 Tupaia belangeri chinensis | reverse complement strand
AATAAGTAGGCTCCTCTGATCTGGGACCAGAAGGGGGCCGAGAGCACCATGGGTGTGGTCTGTCCCTGCAGGAAGGAACTACTTGGAACAGCTGATGTCTGGCAGTAACTTGCTGGATGGCCCGGAGCCCCTCCCCAGGAGGCTGGACCTGAGCGTGCACCGGGGGAGGCAGCCTGCAGAGCCCCTCACCCTGTGTCCTGTTCTGCAGAAGCTGAGCACTTCGTAGCAGAGTAGCCTGATCCTTCGTCTGTGACACACACGATGTGAGGGCTTTCAGGAATTCTGTTGTTTAGTCTGTCTCCTGCGGTTGGAACTTCCTCTCCAAATGGTCGTATTGGGGATGTGATTCTCCAACTGGCATAAGGAGAATTTCCTGTGGGGATTATCAACATTCCGTGCTCTGGAAGAGCTGCCCCATGCGAGAGTGTTGGCTTCTGACCTGAACAGTGTGGGTAAGATAGGCCTGGATGGGGTCTAGCAGTGCATGGGCTTCCCGGCCTGGGTCTCCTTGGGGCTTCCAGCTATTGTAGCCGAGACTCTGTGTCAACAGGGCTTTCTTGAAGGGGACATTGACTATACTGATGGTGTTCATGTCCTTGGTCTACCTCTTCCTTAAGGACTTACAACCTGGGGA
>NW_006189248.1:0-634 GCF_000334495.1 Tupaia belangeri chinensis | reverse complement strand
AAAAAAGCTACTGTAAACTCCATAGTTCTTTTAAACAAACTTGTTCATTTTTTATTTATCTCAACCATATCTACATATATTTGGAAAATAGTGGCACCTGTATCTGGAAGTCATACTATTTATTCTAAGAACAAAATGTCAGCTTTAAAAAAATTTACATGTTTTAAAAATATTTTTAAACTATTACAGATTTAAGTAATTTAATTAAATATATAAAAATTCTTAGATATAGTTCTAGCATTCAGATAAAAATTTTCAAGAACTAAAACAAAGAATAATTTTACATTGATTTCCACAATTTTCTAAAATAAGATTTTACTGTAATTATTGATATACACTAAAAATTAAAAGAGTAATTGGTTCAGTCAGCAACAAATCATTTTGATCTAATCTCATTTTCTTTTAGTACAGGGTTATTAGATTGATATTCCAAGGGAATACTTAGATCTAATATCTCTGAATTGCACTGGTACTCTTATTTACTCTATTTGTGTGTGTAAGCAAATGTTAGACAAATAGTAAGAATAAGCTGAAAAGATGTTAATTGGGAGCCATCCTAGAGGGGAAATACTAAACGCACACCCTGGACATTTGAGGCAGGTGTTCTCAGCTTGCCATAAAACCTGTTCCTCCT
>NW_006189247.1:0-634 GCF_000334495.1 Tupaia belangeri chinensis | reverse complement strand
CACACACACACAAGGCTCAAGCACACTTCAGTTAAGCCTCCTTTTCCAAAGTTCAATGTCACATGGAGAGCGTCTAAATCTTTTATGCTCAGTTTCAGTGAATTAGACCAGGCATGATGGATTTTTTTAAAGAGCATTCCTAATTTTAGGTTCATTTAGTTCTTTAAGCTAGGAAAATAAGAATACAAATCAGAGTTTTTCCAAATATTTACAGATTAATAGATATTACAGGCATTTTCTAACTACACAAATACTGTGAGAGGAGAAAATGCATGTGGACACAGTGGCGTGGTCTCACTCCAGCAAGATTCAAAGACATATTTCATACAGTGTTAACTCATAAACTTTTGCTAAATTATTCATTTATCCATGTACTGTATTTATACTGAGTCCTATATATCAGTCACTGTGATTCAGAGGGGATACAAATTCCAAAGATGCATTAGTTGGGATTCTGGGATGCAGAGAAGGTGGCTCAAATGCTTTAATCATGAAGGAGCATTTATTGGTTTATAGAACTGGGAGATGCACAATGTGCTTGCTTCTCACATGTGAAGGTATGGGTAAATGATGTTTTTAGGCTCTATTTTCTTCTTTAAATTATTTTTAGTTTTAGTTTTAGTTTTTTTTTTTT
>NW_006189246.1:0-633 GCF_000334495.1 Tupaia belangeri chinensis | reverse complement strand
GGCCCTACCTGGCCCTCTCCCATCCAAGCACACCCCACCCCCACCTCAGCCTCTGTCTGTTTTCCTGCTTTGCACAGCTGGCAAGGGGGGAGTCGTACTGGGCTGGCGAGCCCCGCTCCTGGGACCGTGGGAGTGGGGACAGCAGGTGCTCATGCATCCACTCCTCTGCCATTTTGCATACCGCCGGCTGCCCATCTCCCCTTGCACTTAGCCCTGGAGTGACATGCAGCGTAGGCCTGGGCCACTAGGCTCTCTAAACACTGGCCACACCTGCAGGATCGAGCGGATCATCACGCCACGCCTGGCACTGACCACCGCTGAGTTCCTCGCCTACCAGTGTGAGAAGCACGTGCTGGTCATACTGACGGACATGAGCTCCTACGCAGAGGCCTTGCGGGAGGTGCGTCAGGTTCCCCCACCCCTCCCTAGGCCCAACAGCCCGGGGCTCACCCTGTGATTAGAGGGGACTAGCCCACCCAGGCCCACCACACTCAGGTGAGCTCCAGGCCTCAGGCAGCCTGGCCATTCCTCTCCTGCACGCCCCAGCTCCATCTCTCACAGGCTGCTGACCCTCCCACCCACCCGTCCTTGTGTCAGACTCTGCCCCTTTCTGACCCCAGTGCCCATGGATAC
>NW_006189245.1:0-633 GCF_000334495.1 Tupaia belangeri chinensis | reverse complement strand
GAAGGCTCACTCAAGCTTTCTGCACACACACCTAGAAGAAGAGAGACTGGGAGTTTAAGCAGAAACAGCCCCAAATGGAACATGCTAAGGTCTCTATGTAGCTACCAGACACGAAGGTGACATCATAACCAGTCATGCTTTTGTGATTCAGGGATTCAGCAAGATTCACAAAAGCTCCCAGCCAAGTCTGGAATCCACCCGTACATGTGAAAACCTGATCTTGTAGATTTTAAGTCATTTTCTCCTTGCACCTCAGACTTTGTAAGCTCTTAAGGCTTCATCACACAAAGGATTCCAGCTTTATACTTTGCAGAGTAGGAAATAGAGGGCTTGGCTTTTCTTCTAGAATGAAGAGAACTTTGGATGTGCTTAATCGTCTCTAATACGGTGGCCTGCCTTACCTGTTCCCTTAACTACACACACCCCCATCAATCCCTGAAGAGGAGAGTCTGGGCATGCCACATGCATTAGTTCAAAAGTCCTGGACTTTCTTTCTTCTTAGGTACCTTTATTCTTGGACATATTTAATTCATAACCTCTCAGTGTTGTCTTCCTTTTCTTACCCCTTTCTAATGGGTTGTTGGAAAGGTTATGACACATTCTTGCTTAGAAAAACAGAAAAATACATCATGA
>NW_006189244.1:0-633 GCF_000334495.1 Tupaia belangeri chinensis | reverse complement strand
AGAACCTAATTAAATAGCTAATCATATATTATATATATAAGCGCTCCTCCCCTTGAGTTTCCCATTCCAGTGCCCCCTCACTATCTTGTCATCCCAGTAAGACTCATGGAGGTCACCTCTGTCTTCCTCCCATATCCAGTCATTCCCTCACCCCTGACTCTCCCATCTCTGGAACGTTCTTTGAACCTGCCCAATTCTTACCTCCACTGTCATCACCAGTGTTTACCGCATCGCCATCTCTCACCTATGATTGCCCTAGCAGCTTTTAAAATTTCCGATCTCCCATATCTACTTTCACCACCTCCCCCACGCCTCTGTCCCATCCAAGCACAAGGCAGCCAGAGAGATCTTTTAAAGATGCAATCCATGTCTCTGGTTACCACGCTCCAGTGGCTTCCTGTTGTCCTCAGAATAAAGTCCAGAATCCTTCAGAGGTCCCCCAGCCAGCTGCTCACCTTTGGGCTTCCCTTGGCTCCACTACCTGTCATTCTCTGTCTTAGCTGTGCTGTTCTCCTCCCTGTTCCTCACAGATACCATCTCCTCTTGCCTTTGGATGTCTGCACGCGTTTTCCTCCTGCTCATGTTCTGTGCAGGGTGAAGCACGAGATGCTCCCAGTGAACTTTTGCACCAAG
>NW_006189243.1:0-633 GCF_000334495.1 Tupaia belangeri chinensis | reverse complement strand
AGTGTTGGGAGGAGGCAAGGCCGGAGGAGAAAAGGGGGGAGGAAGGAAGAGGGGGTAGGGGAAAGGAGAATGATGGGAAGAGAAGGGAGGAAGGAGACAGGAAGGGGGAGATGGTGAGGGGAGACCAGAGGAGACAGACAGGGGATAGGGAGGAGGCAGGGCTGGCCTGGGAAGTCCTGTGGCCCGTCATTTCAGGAGGATGAGGCTAGAGGTTGGGCTGCCAGGGACCCTGGTCCTAAGGCACCTGCCCTAGGAGAGAAGTAGGGAGCCCCACGGGCTGGAGTCCCCTCTGCGTGCAAGAGGAGGTGCCCCTGGGTGGGACAGACCTTGGAAGAGACACGCAAATGAGCTAAACCCACGGAAAGGTTAACAAGGTCCCTGCTGTCCTTCACTAAAGTCACTCCCCACATTTACAATGTACCAGTCAAACCAATTAGCCGTAAAAGTGTTGCAGGGCCTACGTTTTATTGGATTCTGCTCAACTCGGAATTGGTTAAATAATGTCCACTAAGAAAAATAAAAGCATCACACAGGGGATAGGGTCCCGGGGGGCCTGCAATGCAGCATGGGAAATGGGCTGGCCCCGAGCTGAGCTTCTGCAAGGACAGCTCTGCCCAGGAAGGGGTGGAGGGG
>NW_006189242.1:0-633 GCF_000334495.1 Tupaia belangeri chinensis | reverse complement strand
TTTCTGCAAATATCTCGATTAGCCACAAGGGGGCCCCTGAACCTCATATAAAATAAAGAAAGTCGTCAAGACCTTCCAAAGAAATTCCATTATGTAGCAAAAGACGCTTTGTATATTACTTTTTTAAAAAATTCCAAAGTTATTTTAGAGTAGAGAAAATAATTCGTACTCTTGCCAATATATAATTAACGTGATGGGACATTATTTTGTAGCTAACTTCTGCTCTAATATTCTGAAATATGTAATTCCTAGTTGATATGAAGAAAAAAATCATATATAGTTTAAAGTGCTGCATTTGCAGAGTTCTTTATTTTACATGGTGTCCTCATTCAAAACAACTCAAATGATGCTGTATATGCTTGATTGTTGGAACTGATGTGTGTAATTTCTCTGAAACCGCCTGTAAACGGAAACTGAAAGTACAAGAGATTTATAGTACCCTGAAATAAATGTATCTTGATTCGCTTCACTTTCCAATACTTGCTCTTAGCTGACATGAATTCTAAGAACTGCTGTCTAATTTTTGAAATGTTCTGACCAGGAGTGTTGCTATGGATTGTCAGTTAATGAAAGTGTCTCCTACCCATTCAAAATGGATTTCTTCATTAAGATGATTATTGTTAAAAAAAAAAA
>NW_006189241.1:0-633 GCF_000334495.1 Tupaia belangeri chinensis | reverse complement strand
CCCTTCACCACTGGGCTACAGGGCTGGCCTGCACTTACAGGAATTTTAATGTGCTAAGATGTCCCTTCCAGTGTGACTTACACCAGTGCATTTTTTAGGACAGAGCTCTTGGCTATCTGTACCATCCTTCTTCATTTTCTTTCTCTGCCAGCAGGAAACAATGACCAATCTGGTTTTTGGGCCCCCAGTGTAACTTCTTATTTGTCTCAAAGCACCTAAGAGATTATTGTATTGATTTGTTTATAGGTCTGTCACCTTGTCAGCCTGAATTCTTCATAGCAACAGAGTGCTATTCGTCTCTTTTTCCCCAACCCTGGCACAGTGCTAAATTGCTTTTCGGAAATATGTGTACCAGTTTAATCTCTCTCTACTAAGGCAGGGGAAAGCTGGAATCATTTTCTTAACTGATTACTTATTATATTGCCAGGCAAAAACTGGTATCTTGAGTTTAATGAGCATTTCCTTGATTGCTGGCAAGATTGTCCATTTTTTGCTATGATTAATATTAGGTGGTGATTTGCTATTATTTATATCAGGTATAATATAGGTGATTTTCTATCCTTTTTAGGTTTTTTAATAGAGCACGTGTGCTTGTTGGGGAAAGGCAGAGACAGAGAGAGGGAAAGTAAGAAA
>NW_006189240.1:0-633 GCF_000334495.1 Tupaia belangeri chinensis | reverse complement strand
GGAAGAGAGAAAGAAATCCCTAGCTCAAGAATACTCGAGCTTACTTGAGCTCCACGAATTCCCCTAGGATGGAAAAGCTTTTGAAATTCTGGGAATTGGCTATCGAGCAACGAGGTCAGGAGCCTCACAGCAAAGCCCTTCTCCTAAACCCACCTGGGGTGTCCATAGCCACGAGAGGTCAGCAGCCCCCAGGACATACTGAGCATGGCCCACTAAACCCTCCCACAGTCCCTGTGCCCATCGTCCTCAAGCCTCACTTGTCATCCCACCCCATGCCATGACAGCTGCCCAGGTGCTTCAGTCCTGAAAGTCCTCGGGTTGGTGGCCTCAGACTCCCTTCCTAGAATGATGACAGCGCTGTCCCTATTCCCGAGGGCTTGCTCCCAAGTCTGAACCGTCTGCATCATTTATTCATCAAGACAGCAGATAAACATCCGAGAACCCATGACATACCAGACACTAACTAGGCACAGGGGACACGGGAGTGAGTGAGACGAGGTCCCCTCCCTTCAGGCAGCACACAGCCTAAGGGGGGGAGGGGGAACAGTAAACCACACATCAATAAATAAGTGATTTCACACACAAGGAACGCCGCGAAGGCGTCAGGAGGGCAATGACACGTAGAAACTGGAC
>NW_006189239.1:0-633 GCF_000334495.1 Tupaia belangeri chinensis | reverse complement strand
CACCTTCAGTGTCTTGAGATGTCCCTTTTCCAGGTCATTCCTCAGTTCTCTTACAGTGTATAAACACAGGAGTGGTGTGTGTAGCAGATACTGGAGATTTGTCATCGAAAAAAGATAACAGGGCCAGTCCCACAGTGCAGTGGATAACTGTGCATGAGGAACCAGATCCTATGTGGCTGACCACAACTCAAATCCCAGTGTCATGGGCCAGAAAAACTTGCTGGACATGTGTATGCACATGCCCCAAGTCCTGATGGATGGAGAAATATAGACAGAAAAGGATTGAGATGTGTGTGATTGTGTCCCACTGAAGGTTGCTTGCTTTCTCTGATGAGTCCAGTAAAAATATTAATTGGTTCATCAAATTTGAAAAGAGGATGGCAGAGCAGCACGGTGAGTGGAACTTGCCGTGAGTGTTGCACATTCGTGATCCTTGGCCATCTTTTTCATAGGGAATTTCTCACCTGTCAGTTTTTCTAGAATCTTCCATGTGCCCCCATTTCAGGTGTACTCTGCCCTGTTTCCCTGTATGTGCTTATTTCTGATCCTTTCTCTTTCTTTTCAGGGCATTTGTTTTTTCACTATCAACCGTGTGCGCTTGACAGACAGACAGACAGAGAGATACAGAGAGAT
>NW_006189238.1:0-633 GCF_000334495.1 Tupaia belangeri chinensis | reverse complement strand
TATACGATCTGAAGAGAAACCAGAGTATGAGTGTTAAGGTCGCTAACTCATTCCTCAGATAACGCTAACTCCTAGTTCAATGGTGGTGGCTAATTAACATAACTGTTAATGCCCACACAAGCTCATCGGAGAAATTCTGTAAATAATATATTCATAATTAGAAAAATCAAGTGAAAAGGAAGTTTATTTTTGTGTAGAAACTATTGTAATGTTTGCAGTGTATTGTGGGTATGCAAATGAGACCTGACTAATAGCCTCGCAGATTACGGAAATACCTTTAGTGCGCCGGAGCCACCTGTAGGGGGCGAGGAGGGCATTTGCTCCCTGGGGTTTGAACGCCGTCCTGGTCGTCTCTAGGAGACTGGCTTTCTGCGTTCGTGCGTTGGGAGTTTGAATATGATTTACTTTGAATAAAGGGGTTTCCTAATAGTTGGGGTGGGGCGGGGCGGTAAAGGACAGCGGAATGGTTAATGCACGTTCGGGTCGGGGCTACCCACCCTGGGGATGAGGAGCGACTTGGGCAGGGCCAGAGGGCGTCATGGGTGTTGGCAGTGTCCTTCCTCTTCAACTGAGAGGGAGGCATCGGAGTTTGATTTTGCTACTTTCTTAAACTCTGCGTTCAGCGTACATGTT
>NW_006189237.1:0-633 GCF_000334495.1 Tupaia belangeri chinensis | reverse complement strand
ATTCGTGTCGCTCTTTCGTCCTCCCCCTCCCCCTCCTTCCCTGCCCAGGTCCTGACCAAGATGAAGCAGCAGGGCTTCGAGATGTCCTCGTGGCCGCTGACCGAGGAGGTGCCAGAGGGAGCCGATGACTGCTGGAAAGATGACCTCCAGAAGGAGCTGAGTGACATATGGTGATGTCCAGCCCCTAGCCTGGCCTCTGACCCCAACCTGCCCTGACCCACTACCCCAATCCAGGCCTGGCAGCAGCCACTGGAAACTGGAGCCCCAAGTCCAGACCTCCGCCTTCTCCCAGGACTGAACCCTCACCTTGCCTCCTGCCCACTCCCAAGCAGTCTCCCAGGGCCCCCATCTCCCTGTCTCCCTGCAGGTCTGCTGTACATGAGCTGCAGAACTCCATAGACGGCCTCGCCATGTCCTCGGGGTCCCGCCCCCGGGCCTCGAGCCTCAGGGGTAAGGGCGGCTGCAGCTTTCCTCAGGGGGGTGTGTTCAGATGTCCTGTTTGGGGAACATGTGTTGGGTCTTATGCTGGCGTTAGAGTAATGAGTCACCGGAAGTTTCATCCTAAGTCACTCAATAGTCAGGACCAGGACCAGCAGATGGGGTCATAGTTACATCGCTGGACTCCCACATGGC
>NW_006189236.1:0-633 GCF_000334495.1 Tupaia belangeri chinensis | reverse complement strand
GGTGTGTTTTTAAGTCACCAGGTCTGGGACTAGAACTTGTGTAGCTGGCCATGTGGGATTCAGCTGCCTCTACCACCATGACACTGACTGGCTCACAGTGAAAGGATTTATACAGAGGTGCACACCAAAGGAGGGAATCATGGAAACAGTGGAATTGTGCCTACCACCTGGTCTTTTATCGTTTTATTGTACGGCTTATTAGGGAAACTTGATATTTTTGTAAAGGAATGTTATTTTGAGAAAAAAATCTTAAATTGTAAAGCTAGTTTGGGTACTGGTTAGAACTGTAATGGTCAAGGGCATAGTTCTGGAGCCATTATTTAGATTCATACCATAACTCTTCCTACTTATGTGACAAGGAGAAAGTTACTTAACCTCCCTTTGCCTCAACGTCTCATCAATAAAATAGGAATAATATTACCTACTACTTGACAATATTTTGATGATCAAGTAAATTAATATGTACAAAAATTGTAGAATGGAGTCCAAGAGATTAGCAGTTAGTAAGTATTAGCTATTACTATTAATAATCTTCAGGCCAGCAGGTGATGTGGTGGTGGAGTACTAGACTTCCACATGGGCAATCCTGGTTCAAATCTTGAATCTGGAGGCTTACTTTCTCTCTCTCTCTCT
>NW_006189235.1:0-633 GCF_000334495.1 Tupaia belangeri chinensis | reverse complement strand
GAGCGCACCCACCCTATAGCGAAAACCTCTAGAGCAAGGACCCACCTATTGGGTCTGCTTTTTGGGTAATAGTGTTGTTCCTCTGTAAGAGGACAGCCCTTGCAGCTGGCTTGAAAGAAGCTCACTGGAATTACCTCCGCCTTCTCCCTGACATGCTCTTATAGACTCATGCTGCTCAGTTCACTGAGGTATTTAACTAAATATCTGAAACTCAGACTGCAACTTACCTCTGACAGATGGCCACGCAAAGGGCCTCAGATGTGCGTGTGGTTACCAGCCAGAGTGGTCCTCTGCAGGACCCAGGATCTCGGCCGAATCAGGGTGGAACATCTGTGTACAGAAGCTCACCCACCCTGGGCCACCAGGAGCCCCTCCTTCACCAAACACAGTAGTTTCTCTTGCTTGCTGCAGCAAGGGAGAAACTTCACACCCTGGGTGTTCGAACCCTCCGTGGTTCTGGCTTTAGGAGATTGCTGTCGCTTCCCACCGTTGGTTGTGGTGTTAGACGTAGATGTCACAAGAGCTGCGTTGGCAGCAGAGGACAGCACCGCCACCTCATGGCCTCTGCTTTCCACTCTGCACCCTGTGCTCAGAGGTGCGGCGCCGGCTCCTCTGAGCTCCTGGTTTCAGACC
>NW_006189234.1:0-633 GCF_000334495.1 Tupaia belangeri chinensis | reverse complement strand
CTGGCACAAAGAGGCACTCAGTATGCATTGAATATGTAAATCATAGGTTTAGTATGAGGATCTAAGAAGATAACACTAACAGCTGTTGTTTGCCAAATAACCTAGTTAGTAAATAGTAGCTACTGTTATCTTAGAGGGCAGAAAATAACTGGGCAAATAACCAGATCTTGAACTGACAGGTTCAACCACAGATCCCTGAAGTCAGTGCAAGGCAGAAGGTCAGACACCAGAAGCCAAGACCAAGGTTGAAAGCTTGAGTTATCGAAAATGCAAAGTCAGATCAATAGTCCAAAAATAAAAGCAAGTGGACGGAAGTTAGCACTTCGAGGCTTTCTGGGTTCCAAAACCACTGGGTCAGTGCCTGCTCCTGTGGATGGAAGGTGTGCCTGCTCCTCTGTGACCCATACCGAGTTGAGTGGTCCCACAGGTGTAGCAGGAGGGATGTGGAATCGGCCACAGATAAGAGCCACGTGGCCTCAGCTATGAGACTGTTCCTGCCGGGGTAACCAGTGTGTGTGTGCATGGAGATGTGGGGGTGTCCTTTAATATCCACTCCAGTGAAATAACTGCCTGGTTCAAATATATTTTTTAAAGAATTATTGCTTAATTTTATTTAATTATTATTATTATTAT
>NW_006189233.1:0-633 GCF_000334495.1 Tupaia belangeri chinensis | reverse complement strand
GGTGCCTTCAGCCACTCTTACCTTGATAGATGCTAATCAAAACCCATATTAAGAATGTCTTGTAGGACAGCGGTCGTCCCTGAAACGAGAGACAGGGAGCGATCAGAGCTTGTCAGCGCCCCGCTCATCCAGGCTGGCATCGGCCTTCACACGCTCCTTTGTGAAAGCCCCGGAGCCTGCCTGCTCATCACCAAGTGGCCGACGCACATCGGAACGCACCAGCGTGATGCTGGAGGGAACTGACCCTGGATGAGAGTCTGTGTCTGCCTTTCAGTAAAACCCCTTGAAAACAGAACAACCCAATTATGCACACACGGGCACATGTGTACACACACACCACATGCACTGTTTGCACGTGTGTGCACAAGAACATTCTGGGACAGACACAGCTGCAGCTGCCAACAGGCTGCCAGGGGCTTTTCGGAGGTCATTAGCGGGCATGTCTTCAACTCACGTATGACTGTGCTGGTTCATATTCTAGAAAAGAATACAATCTCCCGCACCTTCCCCAAATAAGAAAGCCACCACTTCACATGTGCTCCAATCAGATATAGAGTTGGTGTGAAATAAATGAATAATGCAGCCCAGCTAGTGGCAGCGTGATTAAGGCAGCTGGATCCCACAGGCCAACTG
>NW_006189232.1:0-633 GCF_000334495.1 Tupaia belangeri chinensis | reverse complement strand
GATTATTTCTGTCACATAGTAAAAAAAATAATAAATAACTATACCCAACAGCAGCTTAAAAATCATTTTTCAAACAAAATACCAATGATAACAGGAACAGAAGGGTGACATACCCAGAAATTAATGACAAAAGATGTGCACATGCTTTTTGAGAAAATGGTCAACCTTTTGGAAAGACCTTAATAAATGGAGAGATTGCCCATGTACAGAAATCGAAGTAATATTATTAAGATTATCACCTCTTCCCATATTAGTCTATAGCTTTAATGTAATCCAACCAAAATGTTATCAGGATTATTGATGGTAACTGATGAACTGGTTCTAAAATGCATGTGTTTAAGCAAATGACTAAGAATAGCTAAAATACCAGTGCAGGGAAATAAAGTAAAGGACTTTTCCAACTCCTACCAGGACTAAACATAAAACTGTAGTGGCTAGAACAGTGTGGAACTGATATAGCATTAGATAAAGTAACCATTAGAAACAAACAGAAAAGCCAGGAACAATTCACACTCCTAAGAACACTTGACTCACAGCAGAGTACCAGATGGGCCTGAAAAATCAATGGGAAGTAACAAACTACACAGTAAATGGAACAAGGGCAGTTAGTTAACCAATGGATTTAAAAAAAAA
>NW_006189231.1:0-633 GCF_000334495.1 Tupaia belangeri chinensis | reverse complement strand
TTTTTTTTTTTTCAAGATTCTGCAGGGAATGTTATGAGTTCTACTGAAAAACAAGCTCTTTGAACTAGTTGTTGCTGGAAGTGGCCAAGAATGGGAACTTTCTGATGCTGAGTGAAGACAAACTTTTGTAATCTGGAAATGAGAAAGCCAAGGTGATAGTGATGAACAGATTCCTGGCAAGATGGTAGAGTTCTTTTGACGGTCATTTTGCTTGAACAACCTTAAAATAGGTACAAATAGGTTACAATTCTTGCTAACCATGATAGCACCAGTGATTCAGACTTTGCTAAAGATATCCTCACTGATGTGAGAGCACAAGAGAAGATTTGATTCAGAATCAGTTCAGAGACTTGCAGAATTCTGGTGTTGTTTGACTCAAAATTTTTCTAAACTTGCAAATTCAGTGATGGTAGCTAGATTCTATTTACTGAAGGGAAGGAATAGATTTTGTTGCCGCTCAGTTTCACCTGGAAGTGGGAACTGGTGACAAGCCCCTTCTACCACTGTTGTTGCTATAGACCTCTCTTTCCGAAGGACTCTTGCAAATCCTAGGCTTTTGGAAAGGGCACATTTTGGGTGGATGGCACATTATGGATATGCGACTTAAATGTCCTGCTGATCTATGGTTGACAA
>NW_006189230.1:0-633 GCF_000334495.1 Tupaia belangeri chinensis | reverse complement strand
TAATTCCATTTTCTATGAACTTCTTGAAGTCCCCTCATATATTCCCTTTGGCTTCTCCAAATCAAGTTACTGCTTTTCAACTGATTTTCCAGAGCTAGAAACAGGCATTGTTGCTCTTTTATAATGTTTTCCTGCCCATAAAGCGTAATGCATGACTGTTTAGCACAGGCCGTCCATCAATGGTGACTGATGAATTCCAGGAGAGGAGAAAAGAGTTTAATACAATTTTCTTATCCTTGGGGCTGAATAAAGGAGAGCAGATGCTACTGTATTATGTGAGGGCATAAACATTGCCATACCCTATTTTCTTTTTCAAAGATACAAGAATATTACTAATGAAAGCAATTATCATTTCAGAACTGACTTGAGGCCCTCAACTCTACAGAACAAATTTCTACTAAATTTGAGAATTAATATATTTTTAGTCATTGTTACAAGTAAATTTGATACTTAGATTGTTAAAATTATCATTACTATTTTTATTGCCAAAGGATGTGTGTGTTCACCAAAGAGATAGATAGAAAGAAAAATGCACCATCCAGTGGGTCGTGGTCACACCACAACCCTTTTCTTCCACTTCTCCATCCCCTCAGAATTTGTAGCGCACATGCCCAAGCATCCAGAGTGTTTTTC
>NW_006189229.1:0-633 GCF_000334495.1 Tupaia belangeri chinensis | reverse complement strand
GTGCCGTCTCGCAGCTTGCTCACCCACTTCCTGCCTTATCTCGTGCTGTCCACGTGCAGGCGGGCCCCAGCAGGGACGCTCCTCCAGCTAGTCAGCCAGCCGGCGGTGTCCGGGGGACCAGCAGAGGTGGGCTGGGAGGGCCTCCCTGGAGGGCAGGGGGAGGCGGGCATCCCGGGGAGCGGGGTCTCCAGGTACTTGTGCGGGTGCTTGAAAGGTCCTCCCCAGCCACCCACGCTGTCCGGTGGCCCTGCCACACCTTGGTGACGGGCCTCAGGGCACAGCTGCCACAGGATGCCACGCCATAAGCCACCAAGGGGCTGCACATGTAGAAGGGAAGCAGGGCAGTGGGTCAAGGCTTTGAGCTCCTGCCAGGGCTCTGCAAGGAGATGTGGGGCACCGTGACCCTCCAAGGCTGACTTCTTCGCACTCCCAGCCACTGCCCCGCTCCTGGGGCCACGTGGCCCTCACCACCCTAAAAGCAGGCTCTGCTTCCTCACCAGGGCCTGGCAGGGAGGCCCCGCTGCCCATCTGTGGTTCACCCTCCTTGAGGCTCATCCTGTTCCTCTCCTCTGTCCTCCCTCGCCCTTAATGGAAAATCATAGCTGAGGGACCAGCAGATGGTGTAATGGCTAT
>NW_006189228.1:0-633 GCF_000334495.1 Tupaia belangeri chinensis | reverse complement strand
TGTTGAAAAGCTCTTCTCCTAAGCGGTGCTCTCAGTTCTGAACTCCAGGCAGGCCGGGGTGCAGGCTGGATCCCCGCTCTCGCTGGTAGGCGGTGGAACCCGTCTATGGAACACCACTTCCACATAGAGACTTGTTTTCCCTTCTCTGGCACTGAAATTTGCATTTCTTTCAGTAAAATGGTTCAAAAACATTTGAACCTCTGCATGAATCAGGGTTTTAGACCGTCCAGACCAGGGTTCCGCACTGCTGGCAGCAGAACCTGACGTGTACGGCCCCAGTCGCTCTCAGAACCCGCAGGAAGGCTGGCGGGCCGGGCTCAGGGATGGGCAGAAGTGGGCCCCGCAGCTCAGCCCCTGGGCTGTCACCCCTGACTGGGTTCTGGCCTGTTCCAGCCTCCACATGGCTGACTAGCCACGCTGAGGTCACTGTGGGCTCTGGATGCAAAGGAGTCTGGGAATGTGAGTGTAGCTTCCCTTTGGCTTCTGTCGTGGACTGTGGTCCATGCTCTCATGCTGGAAAATTTCCAAATGTGAGGAAGGTATTTGGTTACTGAAGTATCTGTTCAAACCTCTTTACAAGTGTGTATTTTTATTCCTTCTATGAGAGAGACAGACAGCATCCCCAACAGGGTC
>NW_006189227.1:0-633 GCF_000334495.1 Tupaia belangeri chinensis | reverse complement strand
CCAGCTGCCTTAACCACCACACCGCTAGCTGGCCTGGGCATTCCAATAGAATGATCTGAATGAAGCTGTTGCTCCATTTTAACTAGTCAACTATTGTCTTCGCCTTACTTCTGCATTCATCCTATAAAAAAGTTTTCCTGTAGAGCTTCTTTGGTGGAACCCCAAATGGCCTGCAGCCTAGAGCTGACCAGTTTGTGAGTTGCTATCTGCTTAGATAAGCTATTTAACATTTTAATGTGCTTAAATTTACCTTTTGATAGAGTTGATACTTTGCTCATAAGGTTATTTGGAAGAATTAACATATGTTCACACTAACTTAGTTGTAATGAAAATGTATTTAATGTTTAGTCACCTGCTCTAGTATTCATTACTCTGCTGAGTAGTATGAGGAAAAAAAGTCCTTAAATTTTTATCAAAATTTATACTGACCTGATACCTTGGACATTTCTTTAAGTATGTAAGTTACTTGAACATAAATGTTAAATCTTTAAGGTAAACTTGTCGTCTTTCTTCTAAGATGGTAACTGAGCACCTGAGGAAAGGTCTCTGGGCTAGTGATTTTGTGGCAGCAGAGGAGAGACGGGCTCCTAAAAGCTCCAGTCTTCGGGACCAGCAGTCGGTGTAATGGCTATG
>NW_006189226.1:0-633 GCF_000334495.1 Tupaia belangeri chinensis | reverse complement strand
AAGTGCTTCCCATCAGAGCCCATGAGACTTTCTCAGTACTAATCTACTATTTCTTCCCCGATGCTTCCAGACTACTGAACGCTCCTAATTTGTGATAATTAACCTCCTGAGAATAGCATTTCCCATTTAACCCAGAGAGCAGCCACATTGCTCTGTGTTCAGCTTTGCATCCTCTCAGACGGGTCTTTTTTGGTCTGTTTGGGAATCAGGTAAATTACACACTAGTAAACACTGAGAGTTTATGGAATAAAAGCCAAAATGATACTGACAACACATGTCATGTGGAGGGATAGTTTGCTCATGAAGGTCAACAGCAGATGGCCTCGTTTTGTACCTGAGTCTACTTCATGAGTTCTGTAATGTTAAGACAGTCATAAAATCTTTCCAGCCTCAGTTTTTCTACCTGAAACCTCCTCATACAGTTTTTGTGAATACTGAGTCCTGTGGTGTTTAGGGCAGCCCTTGAAACCAGAGTATAACATGCTCCAAGTAGCCATGCTAACATTGTAACAAAATTTCATTTTGAAACTGCACATATGGACCCACAAAAAAATAATCTGGAGTAGAAAAAAGGTGATAATTAAGAAGAATCAAAAGTGGGTTGATAGACTTAGGGACAAGGAGAAAAAAAAA
>NW_006189225.1:0-633 GCF_000334495.1 Tupaia belangeri chinensis | reverse complement strand
TAACTTATGCCGACCCCCTGCCCACCGGGCGAGGAGCAAATGCTCACCCCCCGAGGATGAAAGTAATTTATGCCGACCTCCTGCCCAGCAGGCGTGGAGCAAACGCCTCACCCTCTAGTGCGCTGCACCCAGCACCGTGTAGAGTGCACTGTGGAGGGGGGAATGGCACTGCACCCAGGACCCTGTAGAGTGCGCTGTGGAGGGGGAATGGCGCTGCCTGTAGGGAGAAAGTGGACGAGGCTTCTTTACCTGCGGGACTGACGTGCACGCGGTGGGCCCTGGGCCCTGGGCCGCGCCGGCCAAGAGCTGGGAGAGCCAGGCTGAGCAGGACGCCTCACCTCCGTGCTCTCCCCACCAAGCCGCCACGCGCTGCGGTCAGCGCAGAACACAGACCAGTCTTAGGGACCGATATGTGACCACACGGCTCTCCTGCTATTCAGAACCAAGGCCGTAGGACCCGTCACTGTCAGGAGCAGAAGGAGGTGAGACTGCTGTGTGTGGCAGCTAGACGGAGCTGGGGTTCGGGAAACACGGAGGGAATTTGATGACACGTGACTTTAGTTCATAACGTAGCCATATTTCTTTATTGCGACAAATGTATATGCCCACGTATTGATAAGTATTTTTTTTTTT
>NW_006189224.1:0-633 GCF_000334495.1 Tupaia belangeri chinensis | reverse complement strand
TCAGATGACGCTGTTGCCGTGAACCACACACAAGGGCCGCCCTCAGTCACAATGCTGCAGCTCAGCTTGCCAGGAGTGCATCGTCCGCAGGGCAGCAGGCACAGATTCACCTAACAGGTAGCTGGTTTCTTGTATTAGCTTCTATTCCTTGCAGCTCCCTCAAGCTCTCTTTGTGGAGGGATGATTAGGAAGGCAGGTAGCGTCTTTTGGAGTAAATATCACGTAAATTCCTTGAGGATGTTACCGCTATTTCTACCAACAATCCTATGTAAATTTCGAGACTTGAAACTACAGTAGTGAAGTAATTACCCTCCAAAAGATGATGGCTGGTGGCCAGAAGGGTGTCGCTGTCATTATTTTCCTTGATATATGTTTAATTAAAGTGTCTTAAGACATCTGGTCTCCAGGGTACCCATAGTGGTTAGGCGGCTGATATTTTTAGAGACTCTTATGCAGGGGCTAGTAAGAGCTTTTGCAAACTAATGACACCTGAATTAAATAACATTCACTAACACAGTTTTAAACACAAATGGAAACTCAACAAAGCTGCAGAGACATATTAGCCTGTTTAACGAGGCAGGCAGGCAGGCAGGGAGATAGAGAATTATTGTAGTCAGATTCAGGATGTTGGCA
>NW_006189223.1:0-633 GCF_000334495.1 Tupaia belangeri chinensis | reverse complement strand
GCATGAGGGCAATAAGAGAACACTTTTAGAATCCAGAAATGGTTCCACAGATATATTCCCACTGCTAGGGGAGGTGGTTTATACCAGATGCAAGAGTGAAGTTCTGGCACCATCTGGTTCAGAAAACTGAGTTGCTGGGCACTTTGGCCTCAAAGATGACAACCACAAACTTGGGTATTTTGACCTCTGGCTTATCCTCCTCCCACTGCTTTTCCAAGTATTAATAACATAACATTCTTTTGATAATTTTTCCTTTTAAAGGAGATACTACTCTTACTCAAAGGTCAACCAGCTAAAAATATTTTGCTCAGATTTTCCATGTGCTTTTTCTGCATGATTTCTTTGCTTCCAGTCTTGCCTGGGACAAACGACTGAAGCACTTTCCACTCACAGGGGATCATTTCCAGGCACTAGTGCCAGTGTTTGTCTTCTCATTCTTCCTTGCCTGTTTCATCCCCTTTGTTCTTATCAGTAACTTTCAGAAAAACTCAAAACAATGTTTGTATTTTTAAAGACTCAGACATTTCTCTGACTTTTTAAGATGAAGAAGCAAAGTTCTTTTCAGTGAACCCCTTTATGATAGCAAAGGCAGGACTGTGTTGCATGTGAGTGGTTGAAATCAATTTTCCTTAG
>NW_006189222.1:0-632 GCF_000334495.1 Tupaia belangeri chinensis | reverse complement strand
CTACCTACTTTCACATGGTTTGCTGATGATAAGAAATGGAAAAGGGAACTAGTTATTTCCTGAAGGTAACCTAGATGAGAAGCATTTTTTAAAACATAAAACAAAACAAACGATACCCTATTCCTGAATCTTTGGTTGTAGTTGACTTCAGTTTTGTAGCTGTTGCATTAGTTCACTAAATCTAAGGTTGAACCACACGCTTGCTCGGCAAGGACAAGTATCAGCTGCCAGGTGGAAAGGAGGACATTTCCAAAAGAGGTTTCTAATAGGTGCACCTCTGTGATCTAATATAACATGTTCATAGATCCATGTACACCACTGTCTCGCACACTGACACACACTGTTCAGGCTACAAAGGTTCTTCTTTGAGCCTCACTTCGGTTCTGTTGGTGCATTGAGGAGAACAGAGGTTGTTATTCCCAGTCCAAACTGTCACAAGGAGCCTGAGTTTCACAAAACAGCTAATGGGTCCTAGCGCTAGGACTTAGCCCTGGGCCCTGACCTCTAGTACCACCACTCCGCAGTGCCTGCAGACCCTGAATTGTCAGTCTGAACTCTATCCAAGTCCTGTGAAAGAAGCAGGACCATTAGGTTGTCAGAGAAGTCATGACACATTTTCCCATGTTTTTCTA
>NW_006189221.1:0-632 GCF_000334495.1 Tupaia belangeri chinensis | reverse complement strand
TGGCCCCCTGTGGAATAAAACATGGCCCAGACGCCCAGGGAGAATCCAGCCAGGAAACCAAAGCCACCCTTACACAGGGCCTGGAGAGCCATGCAGTGTCACTGTGATTCTGATGGAAGGGCTGACGGAGGACAGAGGGGGACCTTGGTTGGTCTCAGGAAGCCTTCGTGGGGAACGTGGGCTTGGATTAGTGGCAGCGAAGGTAGATTTGAAAACTAAAGGGGGCTGAGGGGGGAGGAAGGGCAGAGCTGTGTCTGACAGCTGCAGTGGGTGAGGTGGCAGGCAGAGGGCTTGTCATCTCACTGGGAGTGTTTGGGAATTCTCAAAGGGCGTGAGTTCCTCTTCAAGGAGTTCGGTGACTTGCCCATGGTCACACAGCTTCTGAGAAGGAGCACAGTGTCCGGACTACAAGTCCCGAGTCTTCCTCCCAGCAACCCCCGCAGACGCTGTCCCCCGCACTGAGTCTGCACATCAGTTCTGACCCTACCCTGTCACCCGTCTCTGACTTACGAGGAAATACTGAGATTGAGAATCCCTGTTTCAGACCAGTGGGTTCCAAACTTGCTGATGGTTAGTATCATCTCAGGAGTTAAAAAAAATGACCTGTTTTGGGACCAGCAGATGGCGTAATG
>NW_006189220.1:0-632 GCF_000334495.1 Tupaia belangeri chinensis | reverse complement strand
AAGGCTTAGGCCCAGGCATTGAGCAGAGGGGTTACAGAGCAGACCTGCAGCCAGCCTGCCTGGGTTCCACCACTCTCCACCTGGTAGCCTTAGGCAAGTCATGTAATCTGTCTGTGCCTCAGGCATTACACCTGTAAGTGCGGTGGGGAGAACTTCTAAGCATTCGAGGGGGCGCCTACGATGTGTGTCCTCCCCAAGCGCTAAGTGAAAAGGCCATGGAGGATTCAATGAGATAAGGACAGAAGGCCTTCGGAACTGAGCTGGGCACCTGGGACGAGCACACGTGTGTGCTCACGTGATCGTCAGTCTGGGTCGCGACATACCAGATCCCTCCTGCCTCGAGGCCTCTGTCCCAGCTGTCCCCTCTGCCTGACCCGCTCCTCCCCGATACACACTGCTCACTCCTTGCCTTCCTTCAAGCCTTCGCTCCAATGTCACTTTCTCAGCGGCCTCCTCGACGGCAACATTTAAAGCTGAAAGGTTTTCCTACTTGTCTTCTCACACTAGCAGCTTACATCCCCGGTCCTGATTTATTTTTCTCCATGGCACTTTGTATTCTTAAATAACTGAATATTCTAATTCCTTTTTTGTTTGTTTGTTTGTGGGTTTTTTATTTATTTATTTATTTATTT
>NW_006189219.1:0-632 GCF_000334495.1 Tupaia belangeri chinensis | reverse complement strand
AAGCCGCTGGGTCTGGGACTCTAACCACACAGTAGGCCATGTGGTATTTAGTGCTTTAACTTCCATGCCACCTGCTGGTCTCAGTGGGTTTTCATTTAACCTAGTACTCAAAGCTGAGATCAAAAAGGTGAGGGTTCTACCATCCAGCATAAATGCTAAGAGGTATTGGGTTGGACTGATGATAAATAAATCTCTGGTAACATTCTTCCCCTGTCTTTTGTCTACTCATTCAGTGAGAAAAGGGCAGAAGCATGTTTTTTTTTTTTCTCAGCATACGTTCATCAAGCACTTATTTGGTACCAGATTATAAATTGTCCTAATAGAGGTCTTAGAGATAATATGGCAAGATGTAATTCCTGTCTCAAGGAGCCCATGTTGTAGCAGGGAGGGAAATGGAAAGATAGTGTTAGACAGGTATAGTAATACATGCTGTGCCACAATTGTGGACATAGAGCATGATTCGGTGGCAGAGTGGAGGACTGACTCGGAGTGAGGCTGCTGGACTGGAAGACGCTCCAGGGAGAAGGTGAAGGATGAAGGAAGCTTTAGAAAGCAGCTTTGGTGCCACCTGCAGCCCAGTACTCCAGGGACTGAAATTCACTTGAAGATTCAGAGGGACTTTAAAAATCCTC
>NW_006189218.1:0-632 GCF_000334495.1 Tupaia belangeri chinensis | reverse complement strand
CAGCCTTGCACATGGACCAACTTACTGCTCAGGAATGAACAGCCAAAGAGGAGCTAGGTATTATCTCTACAGAAAAGTTTGTAAGTCCTGATTTAGACCAAGAAAGGAAGAGTATAGCTTTAATATATTCATGAATGAATGGACATTAATTATTACATTTTCTCTACTCTAAATCTTACAATGCAAGACTGTGCTTGTCACAAATATGGTAATAAGTCACTGAACTGAAGGCTAAGAGCTTCGTATTCAGAGTGGCTAAGGCAGCTAGAGTATTTGGAGCAAGTCACTGCCATATGGAATCTGTGAAAAGAAAGGACTCTCAAAATCTTCATGAAGATCCCCTTGATTCTGTGGCTGACGATTAAGCTATGTATGTAATAGAGCAGAGATCCATGAGGCCAGGAAAAGAACTATTGGGAATTTAAAGGCAAAATAGCTTCCAGAGTTTACACAAGGCTGAAGATAGGTTCAAGTTCCATACAGCCAGAGAACAACTTACTGAATATTGAGACATTCAACAGAGTCCGTAGTATTATGGATTAGTAGCAAGGCTAAACTTGGCCTAGAATTAAAACTATTCTGATGTATTTTTTTTTATTTGAAATTTTTTATTTCATTTTCTTTTATACATT
>NW_006189217.1:0-632 GCF_000334495.1 Tupaia belangeri chinensis | reverse complement strand
AATACATACACACACACACATATACATATATTTATACTTTTTCCCACTCCACATACCACAAAGTTTTTATTTCCGTTAAATGCGATATTTATCACTGATAAAAATCTACACTTTGAAAGTAAAATAATTTTTTTAGACATCTAGGCATCTGAGTATATAAGTTAAATTGCCTTATCTTGTGTACTAAAGTGGTATATTATTATGATATTAAACTTTCTAATTAGCTTGCACCATGGCCTTGATCACTTCTCTTTATCACTGAAATAGCAGGATGATAAAGAAAATGGTTGGTGCTTAATCAGATTAGTCAAAACCAAGGACAATGTACGTTTTACTAGAAAACAAGCCTGCATGAGGATGTTTTGATAGAGACAAGAGACAGGGTGCAGCAAAAAAAGTAGATTTTTTAAGTTTAAGGGTCATACTTTTGTTAATTTTTTATTAGCAATTTTTTATTAGCAAAAAACTATAAAATGCAAGTTTCATTTCGCTTGCTTTTAAATATCCTCTCCCTGTACTAAATAAGCCTAAGCAAGCATTGCTCAGAGGGCAGAATAAACACTGACAGACACTACTATTTTCATATTATGGGTATTTTCACTGCTTAATATCCATTGCATTAAATTAAAATT
>NW_006189216.1:0-632 GCF_000334495.1 Tupaia belangeri chinensis | reverse complement strand
GGCTTTTCTCTACTGGAGTCTGGAGGCCTTGCTTTGGTCCGGAACACTTCGTGCCACTCTGCTTTATCTGCCTTTCCCCTGAGCTTCCTGCTCTCGCGCTACAGAACACTTCTGTCCCGTGTCCATCCTCGGCCCTCTCGCCGCATGTCAGTGCTGTGGCAGCAACCACACAGGGCCTCCTTTTCCGGCTCTCGGAGCCCATGAGTCCACTAGAAATGGGAGGAAACTCAACAGCGGACCCAATAGCAAGCCACACAGACTCCATCTCTAAAGAAAATCAAATCATTTATTTATGGGAATAAAAAGTTGCTCAGTATAAGAAAGGCATTTCAAACCTTCAGACAATTTCATTCTGCACGAATTTGTTCCTCGTTGAGGCAGAATCTCCAGCAGAAGCTGAAGAACCTCGCAGAGAGGCTGGCGAGGAGGTAGAGGAGGAGCCCGAGAGGGGCAGAGACATTCAGAGTGCTTCCAGTCCTGTGAGTCATGGAGTCGCTCAGGACAGTAAGACGAAAAGGGAAGGGAAGGGGAGGGAAGAAAAAGGGCAGGAAAGAGGCTGTTCCATTGCTCAGTGGCTGAGGGTTGTGTATTGGGAGGAAGTTCCCACATGGCTGACCAAGGTTCAAATCCCA
>NW_006189215.1:0-632 GCF_000334495.1 Tupaia belangeri chinensis | reverse complement strand
TGAATTCTATTTGAGTAGTGGAAACACAGCTTTCTAATGTGGGTTGCTATGAGAATCCTCAGGACAGATACTTTTGTTCTGGCAAGAAAGGCATCATTATTAAATTGGCAATTCTGATTCCAGCCAGTGGTGTAGTGGTAACACAAGGGGACCTACATCGGGTAGGGCCTGGGAGTCCCAGGACATTCTTAAACACAAAGGGTATGTACAGGTGCCCGGGCTGGCTGAGAATGAAGCTGTATCGTAGTGCCAAGACCCTGGTGAATGTGACGACCTCTGTTCTTCTCTTTCTCTCTCTCTTTGTATCTCTCTTGTGGGAGAAATCAATGAATTAACCAAACCAAAACAAAGAAGGTAAACCGGCCTCACTTACTGTTTTAGTCACATCTTGACCTATTTATCTATCGCCCTCAGTAGTAGATTAACCTTTACCTTTTATTTTACCTCGAATTGCACTAAATTATAATCTACTAATAACATAAATAATTACTAGTTAAATATATGTATGTTACTATCTCGTTCATGGTTAACTTTCAAAAGGGTTAGATAATAATATTTATAAAGTTCCTCATGATAATTACCATATATTAAATTTCAATAGCTTTAAAAATTATTTATTTATTTAATTCCAT
>NW_006189214.1:0-632 GCF_000334495.1 Tupaia belangeri chinensis | reverse complement strand
TTTTTTCTTGCATTATTATATTGGCTATGATTATCAGTATAATGTTGAATAGAAGTGAGGAAATAATTACAGTCCCTTGTTTGCTCCAGAAAATATGTATTGGAAATTTAGTCAAATGTTTGGTTTCACATGCTCAGGGGAAGACTATACAAGGTATAGCAAAATAAAACTACAGAGGAAGAACAAGTTCTTAGAAGTTGTGAACTGAACAGCTACCAGAGGTCTCACAGAAATGGAAAAACATTCAAGTTTGACAGAAGAGACCTCTTAGAGTACCTTAGAAGTCAACAAAGACTCTGTAAATGATTGGTGACCTACTCTTCTTACCATGGTGAAAAATTGGAAGTATTTGAATACGCTCTAACAAGCTGTCTTTAGACGGCTATTTACCTTTCAAGGTAATAATTACTTTAAGTGGATATCACATCTTGGAGGTTGGGAAGTACTTAGTCAGATTTGATAACATTCCAACTCTTAAAACAATGTATCTTAAATATCTTTCTTAATATGAAAAGCATAATTCCATGTTAAGATTGCAGCATGATATAAATCAATGTAGTTTAGTAATATGAACAAAAATTTTGGAAATTAAGAAAGGATAACCCAGGGGCCAGCAGGTGGTATGTTGACAA
>NW_006189213.1:0-632 GCF_000334495.1 Tupaia belangeri chinensis | reverse complement strand
AGCAGCTGACACCACTCCCTGCATCCTCTCCTTCCCCTTGGACCTGACTAACCCAGCAAAGAAGACTCAGTTCTTGGTGATTCCCTGTGACCTTCTTACAGCCTGTTTCTTTACATCTTCTCTGTGCTTTCTTTGAGCACTCAGAATGTCTCATTAGAGCTTTCTTTGGGCTTCTGTTATCAGTGCCTTGTGACAATGATGGACCTCCAACTGGTAAGGGAGGCCGCCATTTGCCATCTCATGGTGCCTCAGGTGGGATAAAAGGGAAGTGCTATATAATAAGCACCCGAGAAATGGCCCTGGGTGGAGAAGAGAGGCTGCTCATAGTTTGCCTCTGCCGCTAATTAGCTAGGCAACTTCAGACAGCGTCCTAGAGCCTTTCAGAGCCTCAATTTCCTCCTATATAAAATGAAAAGGTGTTTTTATTAGGAGTCTCTTTAATGTTAAAACTTTATAACAGAAGACTGCTTTCAAACAAAGTCTGAGAGGTCAGAAAGTGAAATGAACACTGAAAATAAATTACTTAATAAAGTAATTCATATTGAACCTTCAGCAGAGGGATGTACAAGCACATCAAAGAGCATGACAAACCCATGGCTTCATTCTCCATTCCCTGGAACCATGAAAGTTGA
>NW_006189212.1:0-632 GCF_000334495.1 Tupaia belangeri chinensis | reverse complement strand
CTCTGGTGAGAGTATGTGCCCTCTGGCAATTCAACAAATGTTTTTTCAGTTTCTTGGTTGCATTAGACATAGCTCACATGCTGGGTAGCCATGCAAGGCTATGCTGCCATATGGATAGTGCATGTCTAGACTATTGTCAAGACTCCTGGTCTAAAACTCTAATTCTTTGGCCTCTCGCCTGACCGTTTGCTTTTAGAGACACCAACGTTTGGGACAAAACTCAGACACAAAGGATAAGAGCCGGCCTTCCCAGAGCCCATACGAAGTCACCTCATCTCCTCAGTAAGACCTCTCTTCTCTGCACCCAGTCTGCCCTGCAGGGCCGGAGTCACATCCTGGGCCGAGTGGTACGCAGACCCAACAGGGCCCTGGGAAAAGTCTGAAGCCGTAGAGACCCAAAGTGGCTCGTGGCCAGTTCTGATGGAGGCGGTAGCTTTGCTGGTCCAAAATTGGGATAGCATTTTGCCTTCCAAGAAAGGAAATCCCAGACTCATTTGCTGGGCAGAAATTCTACTTAGTCATTAGTATTCCTTACCTTTCAGCAATATGTTATTATCTGCTGCTCGATAAATGTCACGTACAAATCATTGCAGCTGTTTTTCCTGCACCTACCATATGCCAGACTCCTTGCC
>NW_006189211.1:0-632 GCF_000334495.1 Tupaia belangeri chinensis | reverse complement strand
CACCTCTGGACGCCAACCCAGAACCTTCCCTCGTAGCCTCAGCGTCGCAGAGTGTTGCATTGCTTCTGCGCCACAGTGGCTGGCTAAGACGCGAACTTTCAATAACTGAAAACAAAGGAGTTGAATGACTTGCTAGGAGCCAAGAAGAATGTTCCCTAACACGAGAAACGAAATTCCAAGGCAGCAAAGGGAGCGAAGGAGTTGAAGGAGGGTGGATGATTTTGCTCAGTCTTGGCCAAGGTAAACCCTCTCTGATACACAACTCCCCCACAGGATGGAAACGACTTTCCAAGGCCATAGCCACTCTATCCCCAAGTTCCCCTCTATGACTGTATCCCATAATTCCTCTCACTTTCCACCTTTGCAAGGTGGTTGGGGAGTGGAGTTCATGGGGGTGAGGCTTACATCTGGTACATTTGGGGGCCGCAGTTTTCCTGTTCACTATTTTTGAAAAGAAAGAACCATACACATTGCTGCATTTACAAAGATTTGAAAGAGAAAAAAATATGCCTAGACATTTATCAACTAGGTGTCTTAATAAAAAAAGGTTACTTGAAAGCATTCTCTAGTTGACGAGTTTAGCCTACTTGGCGCAGTCCACAGCATGTGGGACTGTGGGAGTGGCAGGCCCC
>NW_006189210.1:0-632 GCF_000334495.1 Tupaia belangeri chinensis | reverse complement strand
AGAGCAAGCAGGTGGCAGGCTAGGATCTGTCCCCCAGGTATCCAGCTACACGGCCTTTGCTCTCCTGACTGCCACACCCTCTGTGCAGCCCTTCAGGGCCAGGGGGCTGGAGGAAGAGAGGACTTAGCCCCAGACTCCAGAAAATGCCAGCCTTCAGAAATGCCAGCACTCCTGCCGCGGCTCCCTGGTTCCTGCCTCCCTCACCGCCCAGGATCAGCCAGGAGGCTGAGCTGTGAGGAGAACGTGAGGGAGCCCACAGCAGAAGTGCAGCTTTGAGAGTTCAAGGACAGCCTGGGAGGGCGCCCCTGGGGTCGGGGTGGAGGCTCAGGTCCATCTGCCTGGCACTGACAGGTGAGGCTGGAGGGGACTGTGACTTTACCAGCTGGTAGTTAATGCCCACGGGTATTTGTGATTTATGCCAGCGCATGAAAACAGAATTTGACAAGGCTGGCCAGTGTTCCCAGAAGCGAAGTGTTCATGAAAACTTGGTTCTGGGGACACACAAGGACAGTCCAGACCCTTGTCCCCTTTTGAACTCCAAAGCAGAAGTCATCTTCTGTGTGACTGTAACATGGCCCCTCTGGAAGGGTGTCCCTCCTGAGACGTTTTTCCTGCATTTGAAGAAATGGGTG
>NW_006189209.1:0-632 GCF_000334495.1 Tupaia belangeri chinensis | reverse complement strand
CACACATGCACATACACCCAGAGTGTTTTTCAAACCACTGGTTGGGATTCAAACTGTGGTCAGCCGTGGGATTCTGCTCCCTATAAACAATGCTTAACCACTGTGCCTTGGGGCTGGCCCTATGTTTTCTTTCTTGGTGTGTAGGAGTTATTCGTATATACCAGGTATAAGATATTTGTCAGATATATGCATTGAGATACCAAGTCCCCAGTGTGGTCTACATTTTCTTCAGAGTGTCTTTTGATCAGCAGAAATTACAAATTTTGATGAAATTCAACTTACCAATTTTTTTCTTTATGAATAGTACTTCTTGTAACCCCCTCACCAAGAAATACTCTCTACCTCCAGATGTCAAAGATTTTTCTTTTTAATTTATCATTTCAATGTATAGATTTCCATGTATTTTGTTAAACTGGTCCCTAATATTTCATGTTCTTGATGCCATTGTAAATGATATTTCATCAAAATTTAATTTTAAATTGTTGATACACATAGAAAAAATATTTTTGTATATCGACTCTGTACCCCGTAAACAGTATTAAAATTACTCGTGAGGCCCAGCTGCAGCAGTACAGGTGGTAGAGCATCACTGCATAATGCCGAAGCCATATGGAAAGCCCTGGATTCAGACC
>NW_006189208.1:0-632 GCF_000334495.1 Tupaia belangeri chinensis | reverse complement strand
AAACTACCAGTCTAGGAAGCATAGATTCAAATGAAAGAAGTAAAACTGCAGTCACGTTAACATTTTAAAAAGCAACTGAAGTTATTACTGACAGTAAGTGCTGGTGTGGTCTGCTGGCACGGAAAGCAGACCGGAACTCTGTTGAAGAGAAACATGGATGGGGAAGACACGAGAACCTAAGAACGTCCCACACAGCATGCAATTTCTGACTTTTTTTTTTCATTTTGTCTACTTTAATTCCAAAATCAATTAATGCAGAATGAATAGTATCATTTTCTACCATTTCTACTTATACAGTAAAGCAAACAAGAAAGACACAATATTCGATATTTCATGTTTCTTTTATAAATATCAAATCTAATCTAATCTATGTTTCCTTACTTCTCTATGTGCTACATATAATTCCATCTTAGATTTCAGACTCCTAATAGGACTAAAACATTTTCTTGCAACAATTACTTTATGCTTATAAAGGGTAAAGACTACAGTCTGAACTTGTAATGGCCTCATCTCAAACCCAATTAAAGCGTTCTCCAAAAATGACTAATAAATTATTAGTAACCTGATTCCATGAAAAAAAATGGTTTCAGCACATAGAAAATGACTATGGATACCAGGGTGTGGGAAGAGGG
>NW_006189207.1:0-632 GCF_000334495.1 Tupaia belangeri chinensis | reverse complement strand
AAAACCATTTTGTTTCTTTAGAACATGTGCCAAGTCACAATGTGAGAAAGTGCAAGTTATAGAAAACATGAGATTCCCAGAAAATAAACTTGTGATTACCAGGAACTGAAAACCGACCACTGCCAGCCACATACTCATCCTCCTCCCAGCCAGAACCGGCTCTGCTGGGCAGAAAGGGGGTGCCCTGGAGTGCATGTGTGCGGGCCCCTTCCCAGGCTGCCAGGCTATGCCTTCTTCTTTCATTCGTCCTTCAAACGTTCATCGGCTTAACAGACAGTGTGCGTGCCTTGTGCTGCCTGGATACAAGGCATTCAGAAGATGTCACTGGCCTCGTGGCACTCACACTCTGAGAAGTAAACAGGTGATTACTGCGTGGGGTGTTGTGGGCTAAAATGCAGCAAAACAAGGGACTTGGGGACCAGAGAGGAGAGAACAACTTCCTGGAGAAGGGGACCTGAGAGAAAGCTGAGAGGGTATAGAGTTAGATATGGGCATTCCCAAACAGAGGGGTGAGTCTGAGCAAACTCCAGAAGCAAGAAAGCACAGTTGGGTATCGCTGGGGCACAGGGCAGAGAGGAGGAGGGCCCGGAAAAGAGACTCGAGTCTGGCACACCAGACCAAGGCAGGCCTTC
>NW_006189206.1:0-632 GCF_000334495.1 Tupaia belangeri chinensis | reverse complement strand
TGAGTTATCAAACAGGAAGGTTAACATGTCTAAGTGGAATAGCCAAACACATATTTGAAGTTTGTCATCTGATTCTCAAAAGAAAACTAGGCTAAAGATAAACCATTGGTTACAGCACAGGTCATAAGTCACAACTGGGACTCTGCCCTTAAGAGAGAGTGAGGCAGACACTACTTAGTCCATCCCCGTTCCTGTTTTAGTGGTAGAACCCAGATTTTGTTTGTCTTCACACTCTGCTTGGTTAGGTGTTCAGGAGGTGCTCTTGCTAGCTGTGGGACATAAATCCTGGTCAATTTAAAGCTGCAAAAGCTATCCCGTGCTCCCTGCAAGGTTTAGCCATGGACCTGGGATGCAACTGGGGCTATTGGGAGGTGAGGGGTGGGTGCTTTGGGCAAAGTGTCCCTCACTGATGTAAAGAGATATTGTATAAGGCACAAAAGTGTCCACTTCTGTGGACCAGCTTGTAGAACATGATATCTGTGGCTCTGAGTACCTCCTTGCAACAACACGAAACAAGGCTAAGGGCCAGGTCAAGAGAGTGGGGTAAAAGAGGGAAAACTTAGGCTGCTGAATTAACCAACTTGGAAGTAACTGGGGTGGGAATTTATTGTCACATGACACAGATGTCCTTA
>NW_006189205.1:0-632 GCF_000334495.1 Tupaia belangeri chinensis | reverse complement strand
TGAACACTGAGATGCTCCAAATCAAAGTTATTTCCCTATTTGTTCCAGGAAACTCTAGCCCAGGATCGGAAACCAATAAATAACTTCACCGATTGCTTCAAGACAAACAAAAACCAGTTTATCTGAATAATAACTCGTGTGGACAAATCCTCTCCTTTTCAGAACAAGAGATGGTGCACTGGAGAAAAAGCTCTCTTGTCGACCAGTTGTTTACTAACATTTGTATCGAAACTGCTGCTTCCCTGTCCCTTAATTCTTAACTACCCTAAGACAAATTTTAGCCAATCCCAATCAGATCAGCAGGACCACTGCGTAAAACACTTGAGCTCACACTTGAAAACTCTAAAGTACCTACCCCAACCTCTCCCTCTGTCAAGACGGCATTCTCACTTCCGGTGGCACCTAGTACCTCAGCTTTGCTACATCAATACATGATTTTATTCTAGTGGTGTTTTGGGACAGTGGGACAGTTGGGAAGTGGTGGCAGTTTTGTAGTTATGAATGATTAAGGAGTAAACCCACAGTGGTTAGTTGCAAAGATATCATAACTAACAAAATAATAAAAACTTACATAGTTTAAATAAAAAATGCAAGGAAGACTGTTCAAAGTCAAATAAAATATTGGAAAGGAC
>NW_006189204.1:0-632 GCF_000334495.1 Tupaia belangeri chinensis | reverse complement strand
ATGAGACCCAGTCTGGACACAGGCATTGTAAAAAATCCACATTGTAAAAAAGCCACAGGCATTGTAAAAAATCACTTTACATATATGACTTACTATTATGATTTTCATTTTTCAACTAGGGTCATCAGGTCTTTAAGCGGTCAAATACCTGGTTGAGCACCCTGGTCAGAATCCAGAACTGCCTAACCTCAGAACTTGAGCTTCGAACCACTATTTTATAGTTTCTAGAAAGAGGCTTCCTTTTATTACAGTAAAATCAGCCATGCTGTCTGCGCCCCTCAGGCCCTACTTTATCGTGTGGGACAACTGAAAAAAGTTATCACATCCCTCACGGGTTTCTTTTCTAAGATGAAATCCCCATTTTCTTCAACACTTCCTGAAGAAACCCTCGTATCCCGGCCACTCTTCAGAACCAACTGCAGGCGGATGGCGTCTCCCCTGCTCCAGATGTGCTGATTTCCACCGGGCAAGGGGAAAAGGGCGTCAGAAAAGTGGCTGCCAACTGCCCGGGAGCTGAGAAAAGTGCAGATGTCCTGAGTGTCCCAGAGGGCTGTGGTCAACACAGGAAGGCTTCCTGGGAGAGACGGTCCCTGAGCCCACAGCCAAGGAAGCCAGGACAGCGGCCAGCAGCC
>NW_006189203.1:0-632 GCF_000334495.1 Tupaia belangeri chinensis | reverse complement strand
GTTCCTGGTGGGCCACAGTCTGGCCCTGATTTTAGGTTTTGTTCTTTCTTTAAGAAAGAGAGGGGAGGAGGAGAGGGGAGAGAGGTAGACAAGCTCCTTGTAGTGTGTTCCTGAGTGACTTCGGCTTTTTTCCAAATATTTTAGCCCCCTAAACCCTGAGGTTAAGAAAGCAGTTCCTGGTCTTGTCTTAGCACTGAGTGCTCACCTTTCTGGGGGCACTTTCTGAAACTGATTCTAATAAATGACTATATAATGGAATGCAGAAGGGATGCAATAATCCAAAAGTATTTTACATCTGCTGGAAGCATTATGTGATTTTTATTCTATGTGTGTGTGGTGGTGTTACTGCAGCACAGTTCTTCTGTTGCGTTTGCTAATATTAAATGGCCCAGTTTTCCAGAGCACTTCCTAGAGCCTCTGCATTACTGATCCACAAAGCCAGTATGTACGAATTAAGGGCTCAGTTTCTTGAGGGTTTTTAAGTAGTCTGTGGTCTTCAAACCAAGACTCCTAAGTGTCCAGCCAGGAGATGGCTGATAGGGGCTGTTTATGGAGCCAAGCTTTGGAGACGGTTTCAGGCACAAATGGGTGTCACTGTACATTTTAAACAAATACCTAATGCAGTAGAGAAG
>NW_006189202.1:0-632 GCF_000334495.1 Tupaia belangeri chinensis | reverse complement strand
TGGACCTGCCATACAACTTACTGACCATGCTCAGGATAGCCCTATCCATTTTCAACTTTGGTGTATGGCCTTTGCCATTCTTTCTTATAAATATTTCTCATGGGCATTCTCAACACAGAAACTCCATTCAGACACTTGATCTTATTAATAATGTTTCCGATTGTCATGATTTGCACTTGTCAACCTTCTGCTTTCCTTACTTGATCAGAAGGAACTAATATGATTGAATCCAATTAATATTATAATATTTCTATATGTAAATGATAGTGCATCTCCTGTCTTACATACTCCAATGTTACCAAATTCAATATCTCCTTCATCTCATGAAGATAAGCACACATCTGGGTCTCAGTTACTCTCACAAAATCCTGGCCGGAGTCACCTAGTCTACAAATGCTAGTCAGCCCTTAGTCTCCCACACCCTGAAAGATTTATTTCAGTCTTAGTGCTCTCCTTGTCACTGCCATCTATGTTTTAGCCCGAGCCACCATAGCGTCAGTTTCATTAACCACTATTATTCATACTGCTGGTGCTTTTCAAAAGGCTATGACAAATGTCACTTAATAAATGATAGAACAAACTACTATTTTTTTTTCGAGAAGTTATTGCTACAGGGCACATGCACTCGCCAG
>NW_006189201.1:0-632 GCF_000334495.1 Tupaia belangeri chinensis | reverse complement strand
TTAAATAATTATTTTTTAAAAAAAGAAATAAAGTGATGCCTTGAGAGATGGTCAGGTCATGGTGGCAGAGGCTTCATGAATGGGACTAGTGGCCTAGTGAAAGAGATCTGAGAGTGACATCTTCATCCTTCTGCCATGTAAGGACACAGCTAAAAGGCAGCACCTATGAACCAGAAAGTAGCCTTCAGCAGACTGAATCTGCCAGTACCTTAATCTTAGACTTCTCAGCCCCCCAGAGCTGTGAGAAATAAAGTTCTGTTGTTTATAAGTCACCCAGTTTATGCTATTTTGTTATAGCAGCCAGAATAGTCCAAGACAACACCTTATGCTGAATTTAACACACAGCAAAAAAAACCAAAGCACTAGTGGGGCAAAGTTCTAGAACACTATGTCTCACACACCACAGTGTTATATTTAGCATCAAGAGGAAGTCTCCACTTCTGAACCAGAGCCAAGCAATCTTTTCACTCAAGGATCACTGACTTTTTAAAGTAAACACAGCTTCCCAACAAGTTTTAACAAGCCTATGTCATCCCTTTCTGGGCATGGTAACAAAGTACAATTTACAATCCTCAAACATTGTTTGAACACTTGGAAATAAATATGCATAATCTCAGGGAGGGGAAAATATG
>NW_006189200.1:0-632 GCF_000334495.1 Tupaia belangeri chinensis | reverse complement strand
GTGTGTAAGGTATGTGGGAAAGCCTTCTCTCGTTCCCATCATGTTCAAAGGCATGAAAGGACTCACACTGGTGAGAAACCGTATGTATGTAAGTTATGTGGGAAAGCCTTCTCTCGTCCCTGTCATGTTCAAAGGCATGAAAAGATTCACACTAGTAAGAAACCATATGAATGTAAGGTATCTGGGGAAACCTTTACACATTACAGTTCTTTTAAAAATCATGAAAGAATTCACACTGAAGAGAAACTATGAATGCAAGCAATGTGGAAAAACCTTTAAATATCCAAGTTCTGTTTGAAGGCATGAAAAAAACTCAGACTGCTGGTAAACCCTTTGAATGTAAGTGATGTGGAAAAGGCTTCAAATCTTCCATGTATTTTCAAAGACATGAAAAAACTCACACTATGGAGAAATTCTGAGTGTCCTGTATCTGGAAAACCTTTTTCTCATTCTTTTGAGTGCATGAATGGACTTACACTACAAAATGAATGAATGTGTCCAATTTGGGAAAGTCTTCTCTAGTTCCTGTTCTGTTCAAGAGCATGAACAGGACTCACAAGAGTAATCCTTTGGATGTAAGAGTTGTGGGAAGCCTTGAGTGTCCTCCCTGTTTTGTTCAAAGACATGAAGTC
>NW_006189199.1:0-632 GCF_000334495.1 Tupaia belangeri chinensis | reverse complement strand
CATTACAGTAAGAGCAGTGCTGTAGGCAAACATGAGTGATGGCACTCCACATGCCTCTCTGCTTCACACCGGCTACCCCTTCGCTTCACTTCTCATCCTGCAGGTTCCCGACTGCACCCTGGACAGATGTTCCCCGCATTATCCCCTTTTGCAGAGAGACATAGACAGATTAAGACCGTGGCTTGAGACAATCCTCTGAGTAAGTGGCAAAACCAGGACAAAGCGCAGCTCTGGGTAACTCAGAACCTGGGATGCTTTCTCCACCCTACGTATCTGGCCCTCTTTAAACTGTTTTTCCTTTTGTAGTGTTTTATTCCACATACCAAGCAGAATTCTTCTACTGAACCTGTAGGGATTTTTTAAATGTCTGGATTTGGTGATTTTAGTTTTTTTCATATTAACTTCGATCTTACACTAGTTCTACAATATGTATTTTTTTAGAAGTAGAATCAAAATAGAAATAAATCTGCATATTCTGAAACCTAATTTTATCTATACAATGAGACAGATTAAAACTCTTAATAACAATTAGCAACAAAATTTTTTAGATTACAAAAGGGAAGTTTTGCAAAACTGAGGTGCCTTGGGCCAGTCTATGGCATGGTGCTTTAGGGAGCTAGATCCCACATGGC
>NW_006189198.1:0-632 GCF_000334495.1 Tupaia belangeri chinensis | reverse complement strand
ACCGCTTGCCTGAGTTACTGCCCGCAGGAGCCGCGGTTAATCAGGTTTGATCGCAATAGCTGAGAGCGCTCTTCTTCAGCCGCCAGTTCTGCCAAAGGATGAGCGCGCACTGCGTGGTCAGTTGTCAAAAGGCATCTTTGAAAAATGTCCCGAATGCGTGCGCGTGCGCAAAACGTTAAAGGAGAGCCCGCGTGCACAGAACGTGCAAACGAGGACGCGCACTGCTGATTCCGCGGGAGTCGTGCATGCGGGACCGTGCCCCTCAGTGGCGCGCATGCACTCTGGAACTGGACGCGGGGAGGGGCTTGGGGAGGGCAGAGCTGTGTCCGCGAATTATACACAACAAACTGGCAGAAGGAAGGCGCCTGCTACTCCATTTTCCCGATGTGGTGCTGAGCACTGAGCATTGGACTTGAGGGTCCTAAGCTTCGTGGCAGGGCCGCTGTCCCTTCTCCCTGGCAGGTCCCTGATCTGTGCGGATGCGTCCGAATTGGGTCTTCTCCCAGCAGAGGCAGACTCTGGAGTAGGGGACCGTTCTCTGCCGCTGCTTTTCCGGGGACACCTTTGAGTCAGCATCTCTGTGTTCCTCTGCCCTCGGAGGGGCTTGTCCAAGGTCAGAGCTGCTAGAACAG
>NW_006189197.1:0-632 GCF_000334495.1 Tupaia belangeri chinensis | reverse complement strand
CTGCAGGCTTTGAGACTCAGTGGGAAAGCAGGGCTCTTGGGTCCCCTAGTCTGAGTTGTCACTAACCTCTGGCGAGAATCTTGGAGAACTGGCGCCCTCAGTTTCCCCATTTTTCAAATTAGAAGAAAAGAAGAAGGCAGAACATGCTCTTAGGTCTTCCCACTCACGGGATGGTGTCAAGTTTTCCTGTTCTTGAGTCGGATTGGATATTGGGGTCTGTCCGGTGCAGTTAACCTGGGAGGAGTCCCTGGATGTCTCTTAGAGGTTTTGCTTTTCAGGATGATAATCGCCTCTCGCTTTCGTTTGCAGAACACCGTCCTGGCTAGATATTAGTATCTCCTCCGGTGGATTCTATAGCTGGAAGGTCCGTTGAGGGTGCGAGATGCAGCTGACACGTTGTTAAACCTGATCTGGATCTCAAAGTTCGGCTTATTTCCATGGAGCAAGTAGGGGGTCCCTGGGCCCTGGGCAGTGAAAGCACAATTAATGGGAAAGTTAGCCTTTACCCTTGCCACGGGCAACCCTACTGACAAGCCTCACTGTTTCATCTGTAAGATGAAAACAATGATGCCTACCTCTCTGGGTGGTGTTAAGCCCAGCCTTAACTTCCGAATTCCCAAGGCACTTTGGGG
>NW_006189196.1:0-631 GCF_000334495.1 Tupaia belangeri chinensis | reverse complement strand
TAACCACCATGCCACCTGCTGGTCCCGTGTTGCTCATTTTTTAAAACTGGGTCTTTTGACTTGTTTAGTTTAGCCTTAAGGGTTCTTTAACTATTTAGGATACTAGATTCTTATCAGATATATGATTTGCAAATATTGTCTCATTCTGTGGGTTGTCTTTTCCCTTTCTTTATAGTGTTTTCTGATGCAGATTAGTTTTAAATTTTGATGGCATCCAACCAATCTATTTTTTCTTGGTTTCCTTGGCTTTTGATGTCATATCTCATAAACTATTAGCTAGTACAAGATCATGCAAATTTACAACTGTGTTTCCTTTAGAAAGTTTTATAATGTAAGCTCTTATATTTAGGTCTTTTTGTAGATGGAGGATTTTGCTTTACATTTTAATGACCGTGAAAGAGTGAGAGGAAGAGGGAGAGAGAAGTATTTTTGACCACTTCACAATCCTCTTGCTCAGCCTCCCAATTAGCTAAGACCCCAGGCACATGTCATTGAGCCCCCTGTTTTAGGTTGGGCCAGGAACCAAACCTGGACCTCCCATGCAACCGCAGCCACCATGCAGCGGCACTGCCCTCTCACTTGTACTGCTGTGGCCAGGGCAACCATTATCATGCGTTTTCAAACTGAATTT
>NW_006189195.1:0-631 GCF_000334495.1 Tupaia belangeri chinensis | reverse complement strand
TAGGCATTACGCTAACTGCTGGTCCCAAGTATTGCATACTATTTTAGTGTGTCTGTTTATCATCATATAACTAGGTGATCATCAATAAAACATTTAAGTTGTTTTAAAATTAATATAGCTATGCATAACTGTTTAAGTAATATCATGGTGCATCAGTCTGAGTTTTTAATAGCAAACAATGATACACATGGTAATGAGATTACATAATTTAAGCAGAGAGATAAATCCAGCATCTCCAGCAGAGCCAAAACTCAGGCTAGGAGGCTACACAGGAAGAAGCAATGTCAAATGGTAACATTCATCTACCCTGGTGAGGACCCTACCACTTAGACCATGGACACAAACCCATAGACCACAATGCTGACACTACACAGCACCACATACTCTGCCTCAGGATTTCACACCCTGAAATCCAAATGCCTTTGTAAGACCCTTAAGTGAAAGGTTGTTTCAACAAGGCACTTTTCCCTCCCTTTTTTGGTGAAATTCCATGTCTCACATGGGTGTATCTGTCCACCCAGACTTATTTCACATGGCTGTGCCCTGATTTTGAGGAAGAATGAAAAAGCAAGTTGGTGGCTTCTCTCTTGGCCAGATAGGATTCAGTGTGAGGAATTTCCCTCCAAAATAG
>NW_006189194.1:0-631 GCF_000334495.1 Tupaia belangeri chinensis | reverse complement strand
ATAATTTTTCATTTTTGTATCCCTTAAATGTCTTGCATCTTTTCCCTTTGATTCCCTGATCTATAGTTTCAATGCAATCCAAGTTAAAACTCCAGCAGGAGTATTTATTATTTTTTTCTTTATGTATGATAGACTGTGTGAGCATACATGAGAGAGAGATTCCCTCTCTCTGAGACCCCCTTTCCCCATTCCTTCAGATCACTAGATCTTGGACACTCACATACGCATAATCCAGCACTGAGTGGGCGATTAGAACTGCAGTGGCCATGTGGCTTCCAGCTCTACTGTCCAACGTGCTACCACCTGCACCACCACAGAAATGTTTGGTAGGTATGAAAAGCTGATTATAAAATATATCTAGAAGCGCAAAAGAATTAAAATAGCCAAACAATTTTGAAAATGAAGAACACCATTGGAAGACTCACATTACCTGATTTCAAGACTTACTATTTTGCTAGAGTAAACAAGACAATGTGGCATTGGCAAACAGAGAGACATAGCCATTCGTCAACAAAACAGAACAGGGAGGCCTGAAATTGACCCACACTATTATACTTAATTGATTTTTGACAAGAGGGCAAAGGTAATTCAATGAAGAAAGAGTAGTCTTTTCAACAAATGTCTAAAACAA
>NW_006189193.1:0-631 GCF_000334495.1 Tupaia belangeri chinensis | reverse complement strand
TTCACCACCACACCACCTGCTGGCCTATAGACCTATTGCTATTCTGCCTTGGTTTGAGGGTTAACTCTCTTTGGGGGTGTGGTCTTTGGCTAGATTGCCACTGTCTCTGTGAAGGAAGCTAGAGCTGCCTTAGTGCTTGCCTGCAGAGCGATCAGAAAACTGCTCTGAAAGCTGCCTGCTGGGGCCCGCTGTGGGCTTGTGGTTAAGGCTGCTGGATCCTACCTGGCTGGCTGTACAGTTCGACCACTGGCTCAGAAATTTCGGTGTGATAGATCTCTGATAGACCCAGAAATCTATATTAAAGTAAAAGTCTCCCCAGCCATGTGCAAACTGTGATTCTAGTCACGGCAATTCCAAGGTCAGGAATCACTGAGCTGGGTGACGTTGGAGGGCTGTATGCGTGTGACAGAGCTAAGGTCGCAGTTACAGGTGTGGAACATTTCATGGCTATACTCAACCTGGTACAGGGGAGGGGAACAGTGGGAAGCGAGGTGCAAAAAGGATCCTATAGGGGCCGACCAGTGCTTGGTGGTTAAGGCAGCTGAATCCAACATGCCTGACTGTGCAGTTTGACTCCCAGACACAGTGTCTTCGGGGATATGCTGGGAGCGCACACACGCGTGCGTGCGTG
>NW_006189192.1:0-631 GCF_000334495.1 Tupaia belangeri chinensis | reverse complement strand
AAAAAATGTCTGTTGTGTTTAGATCATTAGATATGTGTGTCCATAATTATTTAAGGCTAACCTCTCTTAATCAACACCCCAGGACACTGTAATCTTTTGATTTCCTCTCTACTTAACTGGAAGATCAATCTTGGTCTTTTTCTTGATTTCTTTAAATCCTTAATCCCTGAAAATCAAAATGTTCCTGAATTGTCTTTGAACATCTTCTCTTTTCTATTTATATCTTCTTTCTCAGTGATTATAGGATTTTGGCTTTGACCCTGAGAGAGAAAGTCACTGTCATTGAATCTCATGGATTTAAATATTATCTCCATGATGATAATTCTTAAGTGTCTTACTCTGGCAAGGACCTCCCCCTGGAGTCCAGACTCCATTATTCAGCCAAGCACTTGAAATTCGTACCAAGATAACTCATTTCCTCTCAAACCTAACCTGCTCCCCTGGCCCAGCCATGGTGGTGTGCTCTGGTAAGATGCACTGCTCCACAGGCTGAGGACACCTGGGAAGCCCAGGTTCACTTCCTGTACCAACCTGAAGACTGTGCTCAGTGGTGTGCATCTCATGTCTAGTCTCAACACTTCATGCCGCTAAGGCAGGCAGACGGCAACAGAGTGAGACCTTGTCTAAAAAA
>NW_006189191.1:0-631 GCF_000334495.1 Tupaia belangeri chinensis | reverse complement strand
AAACAAACAAAAAAAACCAAATCAAACAAAAGAACAACAATATAAGCTCCTGAGTCCTTGTCCAGATCTTCTGAAACAGAATCTCGCAGGAGGCTAGACTCCCTACGAGGCCTTCTGGGCATTCTGAAGTTTAAAACACCAGAAAGACCTTTGGTTTTCTCTCTATCAAGTGCTTAGAACAGCAATTGACACAGCTCAGTAAGTACCCTTTGAATGAATGGAGGCCCTTAGGGTTTGTGGCACTCAAGAGGTTCCACTTATGGATATTTCTCAGCCTATCTAATTCAAATGCAATTCAAAATGCTGCCATAAGACAAGTATAATGTCATATCTCCCAAGGGGCCTTCATAGCTAGGCTTGGGGGAGGACAGAGGAAGCTCTTTTATCTCTGCCCACCAGCCTCAACAAATTGTTACCACCTCAACAGGCCTCTCTCTGCTTGTATTTAACTGCAAAAGCTATGACCCAGCAAGAAGCAAATCAACCTCAGTCTTGTACCCTTAAAAGAAAAGTTTTAATAAAATGAATTAAGGTATAAATAGGATTCTAGATCCAGCATGTGAACAAAGCTCTTTGTCACCCCCTGAAAGTGGGCAAACTTCTGAAAGTTTATAGGCTAAAATCACCAAGG
>NW_006189190.1:0-631 GCF_000334495.1 Tupaia belangeri chinensis | reverse complement strand
ATAAATCTATAAACTGCAGGGGGAGCAGCTGCAGCGCCGGTCAGGGGCACACCAGACACATCCACCCCTGCAGGTGGAGGAGGAGGAGCTCTGGAGGCCTGGTCGGCAGGGGAGAAGAGGAAGGGACCACCCAGTCAGCTGTCCCTCCCCGTGACGAGCGTCCACGCAGCCGCTGGAGATCACACTGCAGCGGAAGATGGAACAACATGCTGGCAGGCCCTGCCTCCCATGACGGGCTGCGAGCTCACACTCCCTTTGCCTTGCCGGCTGCCGTAGCCACAGGGCAAAGGCATGAGGCACAGCGTTGGCCAAGGAGGTGTGAGGACAAGTCTCCTGGTGCTTAGGAAAGGGTATCCATCTTTGGGTGAGGCTGCGGCCACAGTGCTGGGTGCTAGAGCAGCGCCAGGAGGGCAAAGGGAAGCACGGGCTGGGAGTGACATGGAGCCGTCCCGGAGCTGCAGGGAAACAGCCCCCACCCTCCCGCACACAGGAAGACAAGCCCTAGTCTGAGCCTCTCCTGTTCTGGCGCACCCGTGTACACAGGGGGCACCCCACCTGTGGCAGCCTGTGAGTAAAGATGCCCGAGAAAAACTGTCGGGGGGAGGGCAAGCAACTTGTGAACTTGTCTTTG
>NW_006189189.1:0-631 GCF_000334495.1 Tupaia belangeri chinensis | reverse complement strand
AAAAAAAAAAAAAAAAAAAAAACTAGACACAATACTTGTATGGCCTTTGTTTTGGACTAAATTATTTCTTTCCCTGAACCCTCATCATTCATATGTTAAAGGTCTAACTCTGTGGAAAGTAATAAGATTAGTTGGATTCATGATGGCGGGGGCTGTCCTTCAGTGGGATTACTGCCCATGTAAGAAAAGAAGCCAGAGAGCTTGCTATCTCACCCTTTCTCTGACTTGTGAGAACACAGCAAGAAGGTGGCCCCCAACAAATTCAGAAAGAGAGCCCTCATCAGAAACCAAACGTGTGAGTACACCATTCTCATACTTCCAATCTCCAGAAATGTGAGAAAATATATTTCTCTTGTTTAAGCTACTCCATCTGTAGTACTTGGTTATGGTAATCCATGTAGACTAATACAGCCACTCGCAGAAATAAACGCAATGTCCTGTCACAAATCATAGCATCAAATTATAACAAGGAACAGGATATGAGCTCCTGTGATCTTGATGGAACTGCTCTGGGTAATTTATTGTAGGTTTGCCTGTCCTTTTTTCTTGATTACTATGTAAAGATAGTTCTCCCCTGTATGCAAGATGTTCACAGCTTCTTACAGTTTAGCCTCATGTAAGCCACTTAACT
>NW_006189188.1:0-631 GCF_000334495.1 Tupaia belangeri chinensis | reverse complement strand
AGAGAGAGAGAGAGAGAGAGCAGCGTGAGGAGCCGGGTGAAGGTGTAAGAGTAGCACCCGAATAAGTCCCTGGTGAGATACTCCAGGCATTGTGGTGGAAGTGTTTGGGGACAGTGGACAGGACAGTGAGTTGGGCAGGAGAGCTGCAGGTCTGAAGGGTGTAATCAGTCCTCCAGAAACAGGAGCCAAGGGAGAAAGCTTGTGCTGGCTCCAAGCCCCTTGTGCTGCGTGGAGGAGGGACTGAGCTCCACCAACTAGAGTCATCATGAAACTGAAAAGCCACAGGAAGAAACCAAAGGCCATGAGAGTCTCATGGAGGAATCAGTGCCAGCTTCACAGAGAGATCAGAGATAAAGACTAAAATTCATTGACGAGGTTTAGGTCCTGGAAGGTCATGGTTTATCCTGGACAGAATATTTTCCAAGTAGGGTATGGCCAAAGTCAGGCTGCCAGGGGTGGAAGTATAAACAGGAGGCAGGACATGCAGGTGGGGGTAGGTTCCCCTTTTAACTCTTGGCTGCAAAGGGCAAGAGGAATATCAGTGGAAGTAACAAAAGGCATGAGAGTGAAAATGTTGTTGATTTTAAATGGGATGGAGTTGAAGGGACCAGCAGATGGTAAAATGGTTACA
>NW_006189187.1:0-631 GCF_000334495.1 Tupaia belangeri chinensis | reverse complement strand
TGGTTTCTCACTTCTCTCTCTCTGTGTGCATCTCTCTCCAGCAAGTGCACAGGCCCTGTGGCAAAATAAATCCATGAAAGTGGGTTGTTATAAGGTAGACAGAATCGTGGGACAGTGAGGTGGGGCTGGGTGGCACGCGTGTGTCCCTCAGTTGCAGTCTGTCCGTTTGGAGTGACACTGCGGGGGACAGGGCATGGAGTGATCTGACCCCACCCAAGGCGGCTGCAGCTTCCTGGACATCCCCACCTGGCAGAGAGTGGTCTCCTCGCCAGGTGGCAGCCTGGTTTCCAGTGCGCTGCTCCTCTCGATGGCTGCCGTGGGGATCCACTCTCAGTGGGCGGCCGCTTGCCTTGGGCTGGATGTTGTTTTGACTGGAACGAGCTCGCTCTGGAACTGTGAAGCTCATTGTCTCAAGTGTGGCACCTGCTGATCTTCTCTAGGTCTCCTCCCCATGGAGCCCGCTGCCTCGCTTTCCCTGTGGGCAGTGGGAGGAGCCAGGGAGTGAAGGCCCCTTTGTGTTGCTCTGGATTTGCTCCTGTCAGTCCCTGGGAGAAGCCGTGCTGGGCTCTGGGGGTGCCCGGATGGTGTGGAAACCGTGAACACAATTAAGATCAGTCTCCCTGACCCTGAA
>NW_006189186.1:0-631 GCF_000334495.1 Tupaia belangeri chinensis | reverse complement strand
AGAAAGAGAAAGTTACAAAGCACTCCCCAGGGGTACAGAAGAGCTTCACGTCCTGCCAGGTACCTTCCTGTGTGAGTGAATTTCAAACATGGAATCTAGAAGGAATAGAAATTTTATTTGGGCCTTATGAGGCAGCTTGAAGACAACAGGTTCGGCTAGAAAACAGAAAGTAGTTAGGGTTTTATAAGCAGAAAATTATACGACACTACAAGATAGTTAGCATTCTTGGAAGTGAAACTTCTGCTGAAATAGCAAAAGCTGTGAAGGGGCTGTGCTCCTGGGTTACAGGAACTACCAGAGAGATGACAGGAGATGGGATGTCCAGGAAACAGAAGGCCAGTAAGGTATTGGTGTGTGTCTTGAATTTCTCGGTTGCCTTGTTTCGAAGCCTGGCACAGGGGTGAAGTGGACCAAGGTTTACATTTCGTTCCAGGTGGAAACATGCAAGACTCTCCCCCAGATGGCTTTCTGACTCTGTTCTGGTGGTCCTAATCATCGTGTTTCCATTTGTCCCATTTCACACTTGAAAGCAGGAAATTTTCAGGGGCCTTGAACCCTTCCTGGAAATAGGGGCAGAATGGAGGTATAAATATTTTGAAAAGTAAATGGAGGACCAGCAGGTGGTTAAGGC
>NW_006189185.1:0-631 GCF_000334495.1 Tupaia belangeri chinensis | reverse complement strand
CCTTAAATACCACACCCCTTGTTCGCCCATTGTTAGGAATTTTTAGTCACCGGCTTGTGTTACGTTTTTCTGCTATCTTTAATTTTCAGGCTTTTTACTATGGTGTGCTAAGTCATTGCTTTTAGTTTTTTTATGTTAGTTTAACTCGATGTTTGCTTAATACTATGATCTGAAGGTGTCCCACAAAATGTATGGGTTGGCAACTTCATCTCCCATGCAGAACTGTTAGAAAGTGGAACTTTTTGAGATATTTATGTCATAACGGTTCTATCCTTATAAATGTATTAATCTGGTGTAAAAAGACTCAAAGGAATGGGTTCATTCTCTTCTGTCCTTCTGTCTTGTAAGAACAGAGTTCACCCCTTGTGGGCCCTTACTCCTTTTGCTATGTGAGGATGCAGCAAAAATGCTCTCATCAGATATTACATCCTTGATCTTAGAATTCTACACCTCCAGAAGTGTTAGAATTAAGTTTCTGTACTTTATATAAATTATTCAGTCTATGGTATTCTGCTAGAGCAGCATTAATGAACTAAGGCATGAGCTGATTAAATCTGATTATCAAATTGAGAAAGTTTGGGACTTTTTAAAAATATTTTTCTGCCTCATACTCTTAATTTTCTTCTTCAGA
>NW_006189184.1:0-631 GCF_000334495.1 Tupaia belangeri chinensis | reverse complement strand
ATATAAGGATGGAGATATAAACTTACTTTTCTATGTAGGTTGTTAAATATTTCAAATATAATTTCTGCAGTTATTATAGTTATATAAAGAATAAATCAAATAGAGTAGTGGATATGAAAACATGCATCATAAACTGTAACATAGCCATAAATTGTAATGGAAAGGATTAATATATTATTTTATACATGTGCATATATATTTTAAAAAGCAAGAATAAATTGGTTTAGGAATATGCTCTTGATTTGGCATGGGGTGAAGTAATTATTTCTGTATAAAAAATTGATCTATGTGGTAGTTCAATTATGTGTAGAAATTTTGCTTCAATTAAGGTACAGTGACAATGGTAGGCATTTTGAAGTCCCATGGATCTAGGATTATATGCCTTAATCCTGATGACCTACACAAACTTGGGCAACTTATGAAAATTTTCTGAGCCCTAGTTTTTACTTCTTTTTTTCCTTTCTACTTTTTTTTTAACTTACCAGAGAGTGCACTTGTCAGAGAGGCAGAATAAGGAGCACCCCCATGCACTATGTCATGCTGCAGTCTCTGCCTTTCCATCTCCTTTTACTCGCAAGGGTGCAGTCTCTAATTATTTATTTAATTTTAACAACTAATCTTTGTTTTTTTT
>NW_006189183.1:0-631 GCF_000334495.1 Tupaia belangeri chinensis | reverse complement strand
TGCAGGACTTGCAGGAGTTCCGTACTGATATAAATTTGTATTCTGTTGATGCTGATTACTTAAGGAGTTAATGTGAAAACTCCATCGTTTTGAAGGGTTAAGATTATTCAGATCCACAGACTTTAAATACAGCTATATGTATTTAAAGTGTCCTTGGCAGGACACTACAGAAATGAAAGGCAACGTGGCGAGGGTCAGAGTTACAGCAGCTCACAGGGTGGCCTCGGTGAGGAGACAGGTGTGTAGATAGCCACACACAGGCCACAGTGTTCTAGAAGGGTGCTCTAGAAGAATGCCGTGGGAACACAGTGCGGAGACTTGACTTCTGGCGTGGGGTGAGACTGTGGGGGTCGCCATGCAGATCTGATGGGACTTTGCGGAAGGTGACCTTGAAGCCAGGCGGTGCTGGAGCAGGTGGTGGGGATGGAGATGGGGACGGGAAGGCAGCTCCGGCAGATGGAGTAGCACGGGCAGTGAGGCAGGAGTGCGGAGGCCGTCTAGGAGACCAGCCAACACACGAGGTTGCTTGGAGATGAAGGAAGAAATGTAAATAGGTGATATCTATTTTGTTATTTGGGTTTTTTTGTTGGTTTATTTGTTCTAGGGCATGCACACTTGCTGGAGAGAGAGA
>NW_006189182.1:0-631 GCF_000334495.1 Tupaia belangeri chinensis | reverse complement strand
CTTTCTCCTCCATTCTCCCCTTGAGACTTTGAGTATGTACACATATGCACCTGCGTGGTTTTCAAGCCACCGGGCCCAGGAGTCGAACCACCAAGTCAGCCAGGTGAGACTGACTCCACACAAACATTTTTAGCTTCAGATGCTCTGCTCACCTGATGGGTTTCTAGGACAAACCCTCACCTCTACCAGTAACACCAGTCCTCTCTGAGCACAGATGATGTTGAAGACGGCTGAACGGATCTATCATTGATCCCATTAGCTCCACTTTCAGAGGCTGGCTGTATCCTGATATTGACCCAGCCACCATGTCCCCAAGGCATGCCTCTTTCTCGTGTACTGGGCCTGGGGCTCTCACCTTGAAGAAGTTGCAATGTGAAGGTTGATGATGTAAGTCAGTAGGGGATGGGCAGAGGAAATGCAATTAGAAGAAAGCCACCCAGGTCACTGAAGCATAGTCAGTCACAGGGGTTCTGGAGATGTGTCCCGAGAACACCATTTTTCCTCCGACTTCTGCTTAAAGAAAATCCAATACAAAGAAGAAAAGAAAATCCCAAGCAAGGTGCAAGGGATGGGAAGGCGCTCTGTTTTTTAAATTATTTATTCATTTTATTTGTTATTATAATTTTTTAAT
>NW_006189181.1:0-631 GCF_000334495.1 Tupaia belangeri chinensis | reverse complement strand
GCTAACTGCTGGTCCCAAGTGATATATTAAACTTCTAGGAAGTCTCTTTAAAAGAAATGAGCTGTCCCTTTTGTTTCTTCTCTCCCTCCCAACTTCTGCTTTCTAGAATACAGTTGTGATGGATGGAACACCAGCAGCCATCTTGAACCAAGAGTAACCTTGAGGATGAGACAGTAGATTTAGAGAAATCCTGAGTCTTTCTACCCATGGAAAGACCTTGCTAGCCTAGTACTGTCTACATCTAAACTTGTGCACGAGAGTACGAGCGTTCGTTTGTCTGAACCATTTGTTCATAGGCATCTGATGCTTGCAGCTTGCAGTTTCTACACAACTTACCAAGTGATCAGCTTCTGCTGAGAAAAAGCCCTTCAACTGACCTTGACCCCTACTCACCTACCATTCAGGACACCTAGACTGTGTATTTGCCAGAGGTCATGGCTGAGTATGGACGGGGCAGTTATGCCCTGGGAGGTGTCCGATTCTAAACAGGCTGAGCCTGGTATGCTCTTCCCACCCCAGCAGGGCCCACGGCTCTCCACAGCAACCAGCTGTTCCTGCCGTCAGATGGCCATCACTACGAATGCAGCATGTGGCCTCCGTCCTCAGCTCCTTCTCCTTTCCCTGGCCCCCC
>NW_006189180.1:0-631 GCF_000334495.1 Tupaia belangeri chinensis | reverse complement strand
ATCTCTCCACAAACAAACAACAAAAACCCCACAATACTTTAACATTTTAAAACTCCTAGAGCCCAAAAATACATTTGTAGATCTCCAGGCACCTGTGGATTCCAGTTTGAGAAAGACTCTGTCTCTTCCCCATCTCAAATTTCATCACCGTGAGAAAACAGATGTTTTATTGTGCAAAGTGCTTTTCAGTGAATCATATCCTACATGTGGGCTATTAAACTGAGATTTGGGAGAGAATACAAGGAATTCCACAGCACTAAAGCATCCAGGAAAATGTTTTTATTTGAAGAGAGACAGATTCTCAGGTATTAATTTTTGGCCATAGCATGAGAAACCTTAATTCTATGTTATGTCGGCACTGGAGAGGGGATACAAAGCATTTACTTGTGCTCAAATGAAATCATCTTTCTGACTCTATGGAGCAGTCTACGAGAAAATGAAATAAGTCACTAAAGAACAATAGAAAGAAAAAAAGCAAACTGACCAATTAAAACATGGGCAAAGGATTTAAGTGGACAATTAATTCTCCTATAAAGTAATATAAATAGTCAATAAACACACGGAAGGATAATGGATCTCACGGGTCATTAAAGAAATGTAAACTGAGGGCCAGCAGGTGGCGTGGTGGTTA
>NW_006189179.1:0-631 GCF_000334495.1 Tupaia belangeri chinensis | reverse complement strand
TGCCCCTGACTTGGTTTATCTGGGCCAGTCCATGTGGCTTTGTAACACGGCCAGGGTGCAGTCCTGGCCCCGAGACGCCCCAGGGTCCACCAGGATGAGGCTCACAGCCTTGGCTGCAGGACAGCTTTGACTTGTTTCTGCTCTGAGAGTTGTTAGGCCTTAAGGATGTGAATTTGCTGGACATTGGCCAACCTTTAATTGGGCCGTAGGCCTCTGGTCATGACCCTAAGGGAGGGGAGGTGGAAAAGGGTGGGTGTGGCCCAGGGGAGGCCCGGATGCTGGTAATGAGTGTGCAGGGGGCCCTGCCCATCCCGGAGCCGAGGAGCGGTCTGTGTGGTCCACACTGAGCTCTGAGACCCCATGGGGCTCCAGTGCCGACGCCCCTGCTGCCCTTACCATTGCCTTAGGAGCTGTAGAGCTCAAGTTGACTTCGTGACAGCCAGCGTGGCAGGGGGAGAGGTACTCCACGCCGTTGTCTCCGCAGACCGGGTGGAAGATGGGCTCTGGGCACGAGCAGTCCCTGCGGCAGGCGGGAGGCTGAGGACGTACAGAACTCGACGTGCTGCCAGCAAACAGGAAACAGGCAATCAGACAGAGCAAGAGCAAAGGAAGAGCTGACACTGGCCCGGCG
>NW_006189178.1:0-631 GCF_000334495.1 Tupaia belangeri chinensis | reverse complement strand
AGAGAGAGAGAAAGAGGGAGAGAAAGTACCCCCCAATGTATCATGATCAGGCCACAATACCTTCTACCATTTCCCCACCCTGGTGGGATCTGGGGACATGCATATGCATGTGGCATGTGTTTCCAAGCCACCAGACTAGGACTCCAACTGCAGTCAGTCATGTGGGATCTCCTAACCACTAGGCTGCAGGATGTTCCCAAAAAAGAATTCTTTTCTTCCCCAAATGAAATGTGAGTCACATCTATGTCCCAGAGAGGAATCAGAGACGTTTTTCTAAAATCATCATAAGGAATTTGACATTCTTTCTCTCTACTAACGTTTCTAGAATACATTTAAATGAAGTTTGGCTTGCATTTGTCACAATTCTTTCGCGTAGGCTGCGCTCTGAAGCCTAGATTGTACCCAGTATGAGTAGAGTGGGAATCCGACATGCAGTCTGTCATTCTCTTCCTCCTAAGTTAGATGATACATGTAAAGAGTCCTTGATTAGCCACAACCTATCTCAGTTGGGTTTCCCCTCCAACCCTGTCCCGGTTCTAGATCTCTTTATCCCATTGTAGGCTCTTTTGTCTACTTTTTTTCCTAAATTCAGCTTTCTTCCCTTCAGGCTGATTGTGAAGTCTTCTTTTTT
>NW_006189177.1:0-631 GCF_000334495.1 Tupaia belangeri chinensis | reverse complement strand
TGTTCACACTGTGGAAAGCAGTGGCAGAAGTAAAAATTGGCAGCTAAAGAAACAACACAGAGGTTTTTGATACTAAGGTCTCATCAAAGCCTATCCATCCCTAAGACCAGATACAACCAGCAAGTGCCTGATGGTGCCGTAGCAGACCTTAATGATGAAGGAGTTGTCTATGTTGAAGCTGCAGATGGATTTGCTTCCTGCACGGACTTCTCCCAATTTCTCATCACAACATCTGACAGACTTCTTGGGAGAGCAGTGAGAATGCAAATAGCTTTCCATGGTTATAGTATACTTAGAACTTCATTACGGAAGAGGGCTGGCTCTGAAAACATTACTCCATAGTACATTCTAAGAACTTCCACACATTTGATCCTTACTAATGAAGATCATGAAACACCAAATGGACTTCTTTTGAATCACTAGCTAAATGGTCCAACTGTTCATTCTGAAGATAACAGTGTTTATATTATAAAGAAATTAAGAGGAAAGGACAAGAACCAGACAGAACAAAATAATTCTTATGAATCTTACAATATGATTGGAATATTTGGTTATTCCCCTATGATTCTCAGCTTATTGGAAGGCAGGCTGTAATATTCCACAATCAGTGCAGAGAGATTTTTTTTTTTTT
>NW_006189176.1:0-630 GCF_000334495.1 Tupaia belangeri chinensis | reverse complement strand
CCCAGCTGAACGCTTCTGGTTAATGCTGTGACTTGCTCTCAAGAAAAGCTAGAGTCTGCATCTATTTCATTCCTGCAGACACCAGTCTCTCTTTAAATACTGGGCTACTTTTTGCCCTGCAGCCTCAGCTCTCATACGAAAAAGAAAATGTGCATTTTTTTCTGGCTTATTGTTCTTGTTGTTATAGTTATAAGGGTAGAAGAGACTTTTTTTTTCTCGATTTTTACGTTGCTTCGTTCAATTTGGAATCACACATTTCTTTTTAGTTTACATGGGACAGGAGAAGAAGCCTAGGCAAAATGAAAAAAAGCATAGTTCCCAAGATGAGAAGCCAACGTCAAAAGAAGTGGCTGGGCTGGGGAAAACATCAGAATCATCTTACATAGCAGATGGTCCAAGTCAGGACTGGCTCTGACTCTAAGTTTGGGTATTTGCATTTGTCAAGTCTAAAAACTTTAAGATTTGTTACGTGGACTATCTTAGGCAATTTATTTATCTATATTGGCTCTTGTATTTTCAGTCCTAGGATATGGTAATTATTGAACTCCCACACATTTTAAATTTTGGAGTTGAGAATAAGAAGCTTGAAAAAAATAATTTCTCTAACATAGTTTTTTTTCAGTTCATGGT
>NW_006189175.1:0-630 GCF_000334495.1 Tupaia belangeri chinensis | reverse complement strand
AATAATTTTTTGATAACTTGATATTAAATACTTTCAACTACAAGGATAACATAAAACTCAACATAGTACTACCAAAAGAACATCATGACGAACTGGATAATACTTGTATTAATTCAAGAAGTGATAAGATTGGAAAAGATTGGAAGACATGAACACTTAAAATGCCCTGTAATCTTGTAGCTCATATATGAAACTTCATAGAAGTATTTCTAAATCTGACATAGTCATAAAAATGTACATGCTATTACTGGTGATATTAACTGATTGTAGCGAATAGAGCTAACTTTTGCAGATTTCATAAAAACATGACATACTGGAAGGCTGAAGTATCTTTCTACTAGACCTAAAGAAAATAATTTTAGATCTAAAGATCTAAAATCTTCCTTGACTATAGATTTTACTTCCTAAATATTTGTCAAATCTAACCTATACTCCCCATCACCTTAGTACCACTAATTTGCAGGCCCCCGTAGTTTCTAGCTGGACTTCAGTAGGAACTTTTTAACTGGCCTTCCTGGCTCCAGTCTCACTTCCCTCAACTCTCTCCTCCAGAGTAGACAAGATGCGCCTCTGACTATGCGTAGTCACTTCCTCGAAACCATCAGGGGCTCTCCAGAATAAAGATAAACA
>NW_006189174.1:0-630 GCF_000334495.1 Tupaia belangeri chinensis | reverse complement strand
CGCACACACACGCACCCGGCGTGAGTTTTGAAAAATTTATGCACCTGTATACCACAGTTAAATAATAAAACATTTCCATCACCCTAAAAATTTCCCTGTGCCTCTCTTCAACCATCTCCCCACCACCGCTTCCTGCCTTAGGCAATCGTTGATCTGCATTTTGTCCCTATAGATTAGCTTTGTCTTTTTTAAGGTGATGAACACAGTTTAAACTTATGTTTTCTCAGTCTTGGATAGAGTAATATACCGTGATTGTTTCAATAAGATTTCTCAGTTGCAAGCAGCCAAAAATTATTCTGGCTGATTTATGTAGCAAAGGAATTTGTCAAAAGAAATGGGCAGTTCGTGGCATGGCTGGAAGACCGGAGAACCAAGCTTGGGGTTACGTGGCCAGGAGTGGTGCCCGATATCACACAGTACAACTGTTCTGGCGAGGAAAAGACCATACACAGTAGCTCGAATTTCCTAAACTTTACCTGATAATGGTCACCACGACTAATCTTGCTCCCACTGCTGTTTAGTAACTGTTTCTTAGAAGGTAGAGAGCATATCTCACATACCTGCCTTAGGGAATCTTTGTGCAGTCACCAGTGACAATTGTCACATTTATGGCATGTCCTACATCATGTG
>NW_006189173.1:0-630 GCF_000334495.1 Tupaia belangeri chinensis | reverse complement strand
AGGTGCCCAGCATGGGACTTTTGACTCAAGAACGAGAACCTCTGCTCTAGGACCAGAACTTTCACTGTCACGTATCTCTACCACTGAGAATCTTGTCACTGGGAAAAGTGAGACATAGTTGAAGATCAAGAGGAAATGTCATAGTGGTAATTGTAAATGCAGCTTAGGTTCAAAGGCAGTGTCGTGCTAGGATAGGTGGAAATACAGGAAGAGGGAGATGAATCAATTATGAAGGGAGGAGAAAAAGATCATTGCAGACCAGGGGAACAGTGTGAGCAAAGTGTGCTTTGGTGGCAGGAGGGATACCTGTCAGGGGGGATGAGTGTTGGGAGTTTGGGCCGGGAGGTGGCTAATTCATGGAGAGTCTTGAAAGAAAGGCCCAGAAATTTTCTGTGGGATGTTAGACACCAGGGATCTCTTACGTTTCTGAAGCTGGAGGGCAACTTCAAACAGCATGGTTTATAATGGGGAACTGGAGGTTCACATAGCCCTCCATCCATTTAGCAATTACATGTTCGGGGATAAGCCCCAAGCTCATTAACGATTAATGAAATAACTGCAGTGGATCTTAGCCTTTGCTCAGTGTTTAAAATAGAGCATAAAATGGTATAGCATCTATTAAAGGACATA
>NW_006189172.1:0-630 GCF_000334495.1 Tupaia belangeri chinensis | reverse complement strand
TTCCAGGTCCCTTGCCTCTCTGCTCACCCCTAGGCTGGCCTTCCGTAGTCTTGGACCCCATGCCAACCCCTCCTTCTTACACCTCTGCTGGAAACTCTCCTTCTGTCCTCTCAGTCAAGTTTTCCACCATCTTTATTCAGTCCTGGATCTTGGCATCAGCTCAGATGGTTTGGGTCCAAGTAACAGAAACCAGGTGTATAAGGTGAAGCTGACGTGCCAGGGATCTTCAGGGACCAAGGGCTGGCAGGGCTAGGGTTGCAGCTGAGTCATGAAAGCAGGGCTGAAGCCACTAGAATTCTACCTGAGTCTCGCCTCTGCCCTTTTCCACCTCTGGAGACAGTCTTTGGCCTCTTCCACCCCCATGATGGAACACGGCAACTGCCTTAGTCTGTTACTGCACTGCTAAGGGCATAGCTGAGCTGGGTGGTTAACAAGAAAGCAGAGGTTCAGCCACAGATGCTCAGTTCATTGTTTTTGTTTCTTCATTGTCTGCTAGGGATTTTAGGACCTAGTATTACTCTGGAATTCATCGAGTTCAAAAAAAGATTTCAAAAAGAGCAAGTTAGCTTAAAAATTGTGCTAACTTGGGCTATTGCTGTCTCCATAGCCTAGTGGTTAATGGAGCCAGAT
>NW_006189171.1:0-630 GCF_000334495.1 Tupaia belangeri chinensis | reverse complement strand
CCTGGCCCAGCCAGCCCAGACCACAGGCACACGCATGGTACCTGGCGTGCTCAGATGGGGGCCCTGCATCGCAGACCACTGTGTGAACACCACGTCGTGGCAGCTGGCTCTGTTTAGCTTTTGGATATAATGTCAATGTTAATAAGCCACATTCAGTAAATTAATCATTAATGCATCTAGATCTTCCATAAATTAATCATTAATGCATTTAGATCTTTAAATAGGAGTCGTATTAAAGGTGATCTCACTGTGACAGCTGATGTTTTACTGATTCAAGAAAAAGTCAGCTCATCCGGGCAGATGAAGTGATTGTTTCTTTTCTCTTTCCCCATTTCAAGAATCTCTCTCCAGGAGAATCTTAGACTCAGTCCTTAAAAAAACACCTAGTTTGACAATTTTCCTTCAATGTCTACTTGACTTGTTAAAGATATTATTTATATACTGAAAGTTATTTCCTGATTAGCTAAAATCAGAAAATAATAGCAGTAGCTTTTAAGCACCCCAAGTGTCCTCCATAAGCTTTGAATCGTTGAAACTAAAGGCCATAAGCAATGCAAATGGAAAATAAAAGACAAATTTCCTATGCAAACATTTATACCATATGAAAGCCATGCAAATACTATTTTCAGC
>NW_006189170.1:0-630 GCF_000334495.1 Tupaia belangeri chinensis | reverse complement strand
GGAGTCCAGCACTTTCACCACCACGCCACCTACGGCCCCTCCAGAATAGTCTTAACTAACCACAAAGGGCTGGGCTGTGAGAAAAATGTCGGTGGGTCAGTGTGACAAGCTGAACCATGCTCCCCCACTTAGATACGCTGTCGTGACCCCGCACCTCAGGATGGGAGCTGATTTGGAAATGGGGTCCTCGCAGATGTGATTAGGATGAGGCTGCACTGAGATGGCTGGACCCTCAATTCACAGGCCCTGGTGTCCTCACAGGAAGGGAACAGAAGCAGGAGGAGCCAGGGTGAGGTGGCGGGCTGGGGTGACGCCGACAGAGCCTGTGAAAGCCAGGGCTCCAGGAGCTGGGGAGGCAAGGAAGGGTCCTGCCCTGCAGGGTCACTGGGAGCATGGTCCTGCGGACACCTCGATTCTGAACTTCCCGCCTCCCGAGCAGAGACGAGAAATCTCTGCTGTCTAAGCGCCAGTCTGTGGTATTCTGCTGAAGCAGCTCTGAAAAATTAATGTAGCCTGAGAGGCCAGACGCTTTAACCTGGATGGGCTGGAAGGGAACTGGAGCAGTCCTCGGTTGGAATGAAGACTCCCCTGCTGGCGGGAGAGGCAAAGCCCGCCCCCAGCACTGTCATC
>NW_006189169.1:0-630 GCF_000334495.1 Tupaia belangeri chinensis | reverse complement strand
CATTACACCATCTGCTGGTCCCAATATGTGTTTCCTTCACTGTAGCTTTTATACCAAGTCACAGGTACACGCATGAGAACATCTTTTCCTTTTCATGTAAGGTTATATATATTTACGAGGTCTACATTGCAGCCACTCATTCTATTGTTATGTATAAGGTCTTCAGAAGATGTGTCTATAATTGCTGCACGTCCCTGCAATTGTGAGATCAATCCCTGGAAACAGACATAAACATGACTTTATTAGCCTACATCTTAAAATGTTGTCCTTATTACCTTGTTTGTGTCAGATGGCTTCTGCAAGATCCTAAAAAGTGTTGGCCGAGGTCATTTCCCACAAACACGTGTTCCCTAAAGAACCCTTTATTCAACATCACGCAGCCGAGCGATGACTGGAAACTATGGGACCCGTAGGAAAGACCCCCGAATGTAGACGAGGAGTGGGGGACAAGACACTACTGACTAGAACTAGCATTTTCTACAAATCAGATGCTCCATTTCTATCTCAACGTAAACGACACTGTTGTGACAAAACTTGGACAGGAGAGGGGACATTCTAGGAAGAAAGAAATTGGAGAGAAAGTGAATTTCTGGTTGCCTTCCCCACGTCTCTTTTTTCTCCTCTTCTGCC
>NW_006189168.1:0-630 GCF_000334495.1 Tupaia belangeri chinensis | reverse complement strand
ATCATGAGCCCATGTACCTGTGGTGTGTTGATGATTTTAGCTTGGGTGGGATCTTGTATCCGTTCTTCATAACAGATATGCTTGCCTTTGAAATTACCCTTCTGTGGTTCCAATGTTATAAATCACTAATTCTGTAACATTCAGCCTTTATTAAAACTTGCCTGCACGGACACTTATGTCATTAATTTACTCATGGTGTTTAATAGTGGGGTCATATGCATGATGAGTTTCATAGTTCTTATCTCCTACATTTTTATCTTAAATTATCTGAGTAACCAGAGCACAGAAGGAAGGAGAGCTCTCTCTACCTGCACCTCCCACATTACTGTTGTCATCTCAACCTTTGTTCCGTGTATATTCACATGCACTCGCCCTCCAACCACATTTCCAGTGGACAAAATGATGGCTGTGTTTTATACTATTGGAATACTCTTGATCAACCCTCTGATTTACACTTTGAGGAATGCAGAAGTCAAAAGTGCCATGAGAAAATTATGGTTCAACAAACTGACTCAAAGTTACAAGGAGTAGAACTTTTCAACAGTGCAAATTTTTGAAGAGTTTAAATAAAATTGGATTGATAGAGAACAAATGTTCTTATCCTGATGTGGACAATGTAATTTTCTCAGT
>NW_006189167.1:0-630 GCF_000334495.1 Tupaia belangeri chinensis | reverse complement strand
CATTTTACTTTCCATTTTTGCTTATCTGTCTCCTCCGACAGAAAATAAACTCACGAGGGTAGGGATTTTGTTTCTTTTTGTGTCTATGTCTTCTGTTTTCATCTGCCTTATATTTTGGCACCTGCCCGACACATGCCAGTTACAGTTTTTTTTCGAAAGAGTAAGTGGATGTCTGCTTTGACCTTGTTAGCAATCTCAGGAGGAGGAAGGGGTACCTTCCCGCTGTAAAGGAGAAAACCAAGATCAGAAATATCTTTACTTTCCCAGGTCCCATTGCCAAGCTTTGCCTGCACGTCTTTTCCTTTTTTTTTTTAAATCAGAAAATCACACATTGAGGACTCTTGTTAAGTCATGCAGACCAGAAGCGAAAGGAAGAAAAATGCACACGAGACCACAGTTATTCACATCTTAGTATACCAAGGATGGGTGTACAGGGTCTTATACCATACAGCATGCCGTTTGGTAGCTTACATTTTCACTTCCGATTACATCATTAAAAGTGAAACATGCCGACAGATATTTCTACCCCATGATTTATTGATGGCTATTCCATCATGTCGATGCATTACAGTTTCATATAATCAATTGTTGGATCCAAAGTTATTTCTGTGCTGCTGCTTATTTTAAGCA
>NW_006189166.1:0-630 GCF_000334495.1 Tupaia belangeri chinensis | reverse complement strand
CAAACTACGTGGGAGTCCAGCAACACAGCCACTTTGCCATCTGTTGGACCGTGAGAAGTTCTTGTCTGTAAGGGATTTATCCTTGTTGGTTTTGTTTAAAGGACTAGGTTATAAATTGATTCAAAGGCAATGCATCTAACTGACACTCTAAAAGATGGGACTTAGGGATTTTGTGAAGGAAGAGGGCAAGTAAATTTTATACTTGAAAGTAAACTTTTGTGGCCAGAGAGCAGTCTGTATTTTCCAAATATGGCATAACGTCATCACCCATCAAACGTGACTTTTTGGTATTGTCACTTCCCCACCAAGAGGTAGATTCTGCCTTCCCTTTCTCCAAACCTGCAATAACAACATGACTACTTTGGCCAATAAACAGTATGGAAGAAATGACGTCATGTGACTTTTGAGCCTATTTCATAGAAGAAGATATAGCTTTTTCTTGACCTTCTCTTTTATGGGATGCTATTTTGATAATATTATTTCTTAAAAGAATGACCTATTTGTAATATTTATAATGAAAGTGTCAATAGGATGTTTTGTATAAACACCAAGCAAAAGTACTGCTAAAGGAAATCTAGCAGTGTTAACATATGTAAAGATGGAGAACACCAGGTAAGCGTGGGTGTAGGA
>NW_006189165.1:0-630 GCF_000334495.1 Tupaia belangeri chinensis | reverse complement strand
TTATTAACAGCCGTGAAAATTCCCAGGAAAAAAATACAGTGTGTATTATTATTAACCTACAAAATGACCCTTTCCCCGTTGAGAAATTGTACAGAGCGTTAGGGTGAAGTCTACTCCCGTTCAGAACTTGATTACCGTCTCATCCTTCCGCAGGAAGAATTTCCTGCTGGAATGCTGACCGCCTGTTTTCTTTTTCTTTTGCACGGCCAGGCCTTGGTAGTACTCAGGGCCCTTTGTTAGAGAAAATGACCAATCTGTCCCAGCAGTGATGGCTTGGTTTAGCCTGTCGCTGCAAGACCACGGTACGAGTTAAATGCGATGCAGATGTTACCGGCATTCTAGGGAGGAGCACATCCCGCGGCCTGGGGTACCCCAGCGCATGGGCAGAAAGGAAAAGTGTTCACGGGGTTTATGTTGAAAGGCACTTTTCCCCTTCCTCAGTGTGTGGGAGTTAAATAAATGCCTCTCAGTTTTGGCTTTGCCACTGATGCTTTTCTTGAGCCAAACAGAAGCATTATTCTGTTTCGTTTTACCTGCGTTTCCCAGGGTACAAGAAGCCTAAGGCATTTTCTTAAGATTAAAACTGGGCGCGGAGGTTGAGCCCCATTCATTCATTCATTCATTCATTCA
>NW_006189164.1:0-630 GCF_000334495.1 Tupaia belangeri chinensis | reverse complement strand
CAGTTTTTCATGCATGTTTCCTAAGTTTCCGGATCCCCTAACCCTGTATTGGCCTCAAGAAGGCAGTCAATGCCCTTCCTTTCTCCAAGTGCCTTCTTCATCGCCAAGTACAGCTCTCCCGTGAAAGCACACTCGGAACAAAGTAGAATGGTCTCATAAGCGTCCCCTCAAATTGGCCACCGGATGGAACGCAAGGGACTGCCCTTGGATAGCCACACCAGTAAAGGGCATGTCTCTGGGGAAACACCAAGACTGGAGAAGAGGACAGGTGAGGTCTCCCCTACCTTCTCCGCCAGCTCCTCTCTCCTTTCCCACGTTGTCCTCTCACCTCTCCTCTGTTTTCTCCCTTTTCTCCTTTACTTTGTGGGGTTGCTTTTTATACTTTTTAGTCTGTTGGCTTTTTGAACTCAAAATCAGATATTCACTTACTCTAAAGTCAGAGTATTATCTGAAGACACAGACACCAAAGCCACGTGATCAGGCCCCACCTGCCTACACACACCCTCCTGCTCTTAGCACCTTCCTTTTTAATTCTATTATTTACTTTTATATGTCTAAGTAATATGAACATACTGCAACATTTTCTTAGTAACCAAATCTAGACATTACTGACTTACAACAGATAAAGTT
>NW_006189163.1:0-630 GCF_000334495.1 Tupaia belangeri chinensis | reverse complement strand
AGAAAAGTGCTACATGTAGGGCCCTTGGAGATCAGTCAAAGCCACCTCACGGCCTCCTCTCACCCCGAGAAGTCTGACATCTCCGGCGTGGAATACAGAGGGACGTGCCCCGATGTGTCATCTTCTATGGGGACACGAGCTCCTTTCAGCCTTGGTCCTTCTGCCGGGCAGAGGCTGGGCGTGGCCCTAACTGGGCAGGTGTGCACAGGTCATGTGCCTCAGGGGTCCATCTTCCCACCTCTCCCCACACCGGGCTTGCTTCCTGGCCCAAAACTCACCAGTCACCACAGCAGGGCAGAGACCTCCAAAAGTCAGCAAAGACCCTATTTGTATCAGCACCCTGAAGGCCCAGGAGAACTTCTGGCCGTGAGATCAGGCTGTGCTTCTCATCACTTTCCAGTAAAACTTGCCTAATGAACCTAAGTTCAAGGAAGACGTTTCAGTCCATGTGTTAGGAGGGTTTCTGTTGTCATTAGAGTAATTTCAGGCTGCCAGCGCCAGGATTCAAACTGTGAGCAGTAGGCTGCAGGGCCAGACCATGATTACAACTTTGTAAAGGCCAGGCATTTCAGATACACTGTTCTTTAGTACTTTAAGGACAAATTGTAAAAATAAACTCAGCTGTTGAGA
>NW_006189162.1:0-630 GCF_000334495.1 Tupaia belangeri chinensis | reverse complement strand
TTTCCAGCCCCGTCATGATCCTATGGAAGCACCAGCAGAGACGCTATCCACTGCTGACCAGAACGTCAGTAGGTGGTGTGTGCAAACTCTTAGATCAAGACGTCATGTAACATGTGTGGTGCTGGACTTGAGAAGAGTGGGAACTAGGATCCCCATCAGATCCTTCACTTCTCCATGGCTATCTGATGTGGGTTGACACACTTAATTTTCTAATTTGCTTCCTGACTATAATTTGGGAATAACACTTTTCACAGGATCATTGTAAAGATAGAATGTTTAGAAGTTCAAAAGCATCTGGTGTGTAGTGGGCACAAAGCAGTCACTTCATAAATGCCTTTCATACATTTATTTACAGACCTCTGTCGGTTGTGAAATGGAGTGGGTGGAAGAGAATCTAACAGGTGAGTTTGAAGGCTCTGTCAGGCCAACTCCACTTTCCTACTGAACTGACAGGACACTATGTCAGGGGAAGGCTACTGAAACCTCCTGAAGGTTCTGAATAATGCACACTTGAATTAGGCATCACATAAACATCTCAGCATCTAAAATGAGGTACAAATTTTTTCTACTGTACAAATGAAAGGTGCAGAAGGGTATGCTGAGCATACTCAGGGAAGTCTCTGGACTTGA
>NW_006189161.1:0-630 GCF_000334495.1 Tupaia belangeri chinensis | reverse complement strand
TGCTCTCTGGCAATTTTTTTTTTTTTTTTTTAATGGGGGAGAAATCAAGGAAGAAAAAGGCAAACTGAAGTTTAAACACAAGGAGCCACCAGCCAGACCGTCACTAGACCCTGGGTGAGGCAGTCAGGCTCCTTGAAAGCCCCATGTGGCAGGTCAGGTCTGCTCCTTCTCCGGTCCGCAGCACAGGTTTTCCTCCAGCTAATCCACATGCCACTGAAATGGACGTGCAGAGCCCCGCCAGATTGATAAGGTTTTTATCTCTCTGTTTCTTTATCTGTAAAAGTCGCCTGTAAAAAACTGCTTTACCGCTCACAGAATGCTTAAGGACTACACAATAATCAACGAAAATGCTTTCCCCTTGCCGTTTGCCATAGTATTTCAAGATGAATGAGTTTGCACCCGGTGTGTGCACCAAATCTCAGTTTCACTGCAGGACCAGTGATGCTGGGTAAGGGACTCCAACCAGGACAGGTCAGGGACACCACAGATGGGGAAGGGCAGGGAATCCTCCAGAACCAAGGAAAGACTGGGTGGGAGAGCACCAGACAGACGGTGCTGCAGTGGCAAAATGCAATCTCTCCAAGGCTGAGCTACCCGGCAAGGTTCTGGGTTCACGCCCAGAGACCTCCC
>NW_006189160.1:0-630 GCF_000334495.1 Tupaia belangeri chinensis | reverse complement strand
AGACTTGAACCTTAGTTGGCAATGTGGGAGTATAGCGATGTAACCATTACACTATCTGAAGGTCCCAGAATCAACATTTTTAAAGGACAGATTTCCAATAAAAGTGACTGTCATGCCTCCTTTTTCTGTGTTATCTTGAATGAATAAACAGTCTTTGGCCTCCCCAAATATCCACAGAACAGTGAGGAGTATAAAGTTCACAAGAATGTTTCCTTAGGCCTAAGTACTTCTCCTTCTCCCAACTCCTTTCAGTGAATCTGATTACAGAAATTTTCTGGGCCTCCTGTGCTCATTGAAAGATCTATATGGGATTTACCATCTTTTGAATGATAGAAGGTGAATGTGTACATAGGAGAGAGAGACAGAGAAAGCACTCATAAATGGAGCCTGGTCCTGTTGCAATCCCCCTTTCTCCAGTTCTCTACCCCACCAGGATTCTGGGCAGGCATGCACCACACAGACCACCAGCCTTAAAACTCAAACCCTGGTCAGCCACGTGAGATCTGGTTTCCTTCAAGCCGTGCTTAATGACTGGGCTACAGGGCCAGCCATATGTGGGATTTCAAATAATTCATGCTTATTGTAAAAACTCAAACTATACAAAATTATATAAAGTAAAACTCTTACTCT
>NW_006189159.1:0-630 GCF_000334495.1 Tupaia belangeri chinensis | reverse complement strand
TGATTTTATCCCATATAATAAAACTATCACATGTTATCAACTACCTGAATTTGCACAGATACATATATATTTGTGATATAAACTAAACTTTGGGTTAATATTTTACCCATTGGAGCAGTTAATGCTTTGTAGGCATAAGGAAGAAAATTCTAACTTGGCATTCAAGTTGAGTATAATTTACTCTTAAGTGGATATCATAGTGTTCAAGGTTATCATTAGGCTTTACAAAGGTATATTGGTAAAATGTTTAAATCTTCCAATTAGTATAGAGTAAACTACAAATAAAGCATAAATTCAAATGTAGTTAGCTGAAAACTGTGTTCCTATTTCAATAAGAACAATTTGTCCTCTTCAACACACAATGGTTGGATACTCCCACTCATACGCGATAGAGTAAGAGTGTTTGCATTCTGTAACACTGCTGCAGCTCTCAATTTGTCACAACTTGATCCCAGCAAACAATCTATGGGCTGAGTTTTCAGTTTTAAGCCCTTATACTCAGAGAAACAGCAATAGATTTTTTAAACTAACAGCAAATCATAATGAATCCTAGATTGTTCCTGACCCAAACATATTCCTGTTAAAAATAAAAGTTTTGTAAAATGAATTTTCCCAGTATGGATACACTGC
>NW_006189158.1:0-630 GCF_000334495.1 Tupaia belangeri chinensis | reverse complement strand
GTGTGTGTGTGTGTGTGTGTGTTCCATTTAGTTAGTTTCTAGTCTTGTTTAATTACCTCTCTTTCACTTTGCACAGTTTTCATTTTCCTCTCACCCTACCCCCCACCCCAGTTTGCTAATAGGAGAACCTAGATATTAATGTTTATATTACTTTCTAATAAGTTTCTTTCTAAATGTTGCCTTAACTTCATCCTTATAGCTTTGTATTTAGTGACTGCTAGGTCATTCAGTTACAAATACTTAGTATCTCTTGGGAGGTCTACTTTGACTTATGTGTTATTTAGAAGTGCCTTTTAAAATTTCCAAATGTTTGAGAAATTTTCTGATTCGGGGGAGTATTTCCTATTAAATTGGTGTACATATGGAAAGAGAACATATTCTACATGCGTTTGATCTTTCTAAATCTTTGACCTTAGTTCATAGTTTTACTTGGTGTTTTCTGTGCACTTTAAAAGAATGTGTATACTTGCTGTTGTTGGGTGATTGTCTTATAAATGTCAACTGACACTGGTTCAGTTTTATTATTGTTCAAGTCTTTTATGTCCCTACTAGCTTATATATACATTGTCGTTAATTACTAGGAGATAACTGTTAGAACCTCTAACTATAGGGACCAGCAGATGGCATAAT
>NW_006189157.1:0-630 GCF_000334495.1 Tupaia belangeri chinensis | reverse complement strand
GTGGTGTCACTGGCCCCAGGTGACCCAGCTGGTGAGATGACACAGAACTGAGCGCTGAATCCAGCCGTAGCTCGTTGTATCACAAAGAACTTCGTCCTCGGAGGGTTTAGTGGCTGCACCAGACTTGGGCTCAGTTACGCACGATTTTACTGCTCCCTGATGTGGACTTGCTTACTAGATTTCTGAGAACTGGGGACAAGCCAGGACAGGGCTGGAAAGACTCCACAGAAGGGGCAGTGCTTCGTGTACTCCCCTAAGGTTCTTAATGTATTTGTAATAGGATTAGCATTGCCTGGAATCCTGGGCGTCTGTGCTCCCTTCCTGCGTTCTTTGCGTCCCCTGGGTCTGAGGGGTGCCAGGAATTCAAAACCCATCTCAGAGCCTTTGGAGATCCAGGAGAAGATGCTCAAGCCCCCCAGCCCCCACCACCAAATGCTCCACGTGGTTCTGCAGCTGGTCTCCAGACAGTGCTTTCTGGCTTACATGGGTCTTCACCTGCCTGACCTCACCCCACTGAAATTCAGGGGTTCTAAGACACAAACACAAACGTGTCTGTATAAGACATGGACACAAACACTCCAGTGCACAATTTATTCATCAAGAAGTCGCCTTCTTTTCATTTTATTTTAT
>NW_006189156.1:0-630 GCF_000334495.1 Tupaia belangeri chinensis | reverse complement strand
ATTTGGAAGGTAAAGATAAAAACTTTCAGAAGGTACAATGGCTTGCTCAGAGGAGCCTTTGCCCTAACAGCTACTGTAAGCTTTCATGATAAATTCCTTCGTGTTCACACAATATGTAGACCGGCCCAGAGATGTGTGTTCTTCTATATAGCATTCCATCCACTAACCAGGATGAAAAAGTTGTCCTGATCTAACACAAGCCATTTTCACCTGGGCTGGGCCCATTCTAAAAGTGAAGAAAAAGAAGACAAATTGACAGAAACTCATAATGTTGCTCATAATTGGTGATCCATGTGAATAAATCAAGTTCACTTGTGTTACATTTGGCTAAAATTACTGGAGACAAAATTTTTTTCTTTAGCTCAGAGAAGAACTGTAAGTCATGTAATGAGTAGGTAATATGATCTTTTTACAGGCAGAGGTTGGAGATCTCATTACAAAAATGATACCATCTCCCAAAGTAAATCATACAATCTCCACAAATGTTAACTATTGATAAGAAAGTATTGAACTCCTAAAACTAAAGTATCTAATTCCTAATATTCCCTCTTATCAGAAGTATGACTGTAGTCTGTCACTTAATAGTTCTCCAGCTCAGACCAGCAGATGGCATAGTAGTTACATTGATGG
>NW_006189155.1:0-630 GCF_000334495.1 Tupaia belangeri chinensis | reverse complement strand
TAAACATGTAAATAAAAAATAACAGACATGTTTGCACATAAAGGGGGAAGAAAAGGATCAAAGCAAAGGAAACAGATCTCCATGGTCTGGATTCCAAGATATCTGATAGGCAAAAAATACCAGGAATCAAATTACTAATATGAGCTTGATACTAGGATACAGTGTCATTTCCACAGAATTCCCTTACACACACATGAACACATACACACATACATGCTCCAAGGAGGCAGGAAATTTTATCAGTATATGGGTGTAACTGGACTTGAAAGGGTCAGAAAAGTGGCAGCAGCTGGCAACGGAAAGAATGAAGGAATCAATAGCTATAGCTGGGTCCTAATGTCAAAAAGTCCTTTATTAAGGCAGTGTTGTTCTCAATTATGAATATGCATGGACTGAGCTGGTGGGCAGCAGATTGCCTGAATGCTTCTTTCAGCAAGGACCCAATGTCATTCTGGAGTCACAGAGCCAAGGATGGCACACAGGAATGCTGCTGTCAACAGCACCTGCTCTTGGACTTTTCTCTCATGTCACTATATACTTCAGATGGTGGTCTTCAGAAGGCCAGACTGCATTGAGCATAACTTATACAATGTGGAATGCTTTATTTTTCTTTCTTTTTAAATTTATTTT
>NW_006189154.1:0-630 GCF_000334495.1 Tupaia belangeri chinensis | reverse complement strand
TATCAGTTAAGTTCAGGCAGAGCTACCCAAAGAAGGAGCTTTGAGCAGAAACCTGAGATCTGGGAAAGTAGGCTCTGGGGCAGAAGGAACAATGGCAAAGACCTAGGAGGGGAGAGTCTGGAGTGTTGTAGTGGTGAGAGGCAGGGAGTACGTGAGTTGAGAAGGTGGAGAGGGGCAGGAGCGAATCCATGCAGAGCCATGGAAGAACTCAGGGCATTGCTAGTGATAGAACTACCCTCAAGGTCCTAAGGGAAAAGAATGCAATCGTGTCTATATGCTGAAATATTGCACTAGTTTCCAAGGAGCAAATGACTTCAGAATGGTGGGGATGAATGAGATTTGAACAGCAGGGAGCTGGGAATTGAGACTGCGAGTCCATTTAGGAGGCAGCCATGATCCTGTAGGCCTGACACTTGATGATAGCCGGGGTACTGGTGAGACATCAGAAGCCGTCTATGAATAGAGAGCTGACAATTCTTGTTTCAGGCTTGGGCGTGGGACCTGAGAGGGAAGCAGAAGGAGTAAACGCAGAGCTAGCAGGTAGATGAAGGACCAGTCAGTGGCCTGGTGGTCAAGGCAGTTGGATTCCATGTGGTCAAAAGCATGGTTCAAGTCCCAGACCTGGCAGCT
>NW_006189153.1:0-630 GCF_000334495.1 Tupaia belangeri chinensis | reverse complement strand
TATACATGTGTGTGTATATATAATATATGCATACATATATATGCTCATATATATGTGAAAAGTGGAATGATGTATCTAAATGATTCTCACAATAGCATTTATGTCATTCCGTTACCTGAATACTAGTATAAAGCTCTAAAATTAACCCGTATATTTGTTTTAACAATAGATCACAATACCATTAAAATGATCCTATAACTCAAGAAAGCAGATCCTATCATAAATCTAAAGTAAAGAAATTTCAGTAATCTCATGAAGATTGAAATAGCCATCAAATGAATAAGCTAAAGGGAAGGGGGAAGTTTTCACAGCAACCCACTGGAGTAATGGGCCAGAAAACCTGGACTCAGGAAACAGATCATGCTGTGGTTGATACCCTTTTCATACAGGAGTCCCCTGATAGCTAAGTGATCACAGGTGTGGCTCTCAGCTCTCAGGCTTTCCTGCTGGAAATGGACTCTCAAATACATCTTGCTGTCATAGAGTAGGCACTTACTGGCTTCTTTCCACATTGCAACTTCTAAATGTTGTCTTGGCTATAGGCCCAGCAATCTGGTGATGTTCATTAATTTAACATTCCTAGAATCATCTACTGCTGAAATTGAAAGGAGCACTAGAGGTCAGTTAGTC
>NW_006189152.1:0-629 GCF_000334495.1 Tupaia belangeri chinensis | reverse complement strand
ATCACCATGCCACCTGCTGGCCCCACAGCTTTGCCTTTTAGATCATTTGTGTTTGTGGGTCAGAGAACCAGCCCTAAGGAGGCGCTCGGGAGACGCGTCTAGGGTGGGCTTGAGGGCTCAAGGGATTCGAAAGTTTGTTCTGTTCCTGAGCTTCCGGGTGTCCTGAAACCAAAGAAATGCAGCCAGCTAGGGGAGGATTCTAAGATCCAGCTGTGTGGAGAGGTTCTGAGAGCTCATACTTGGGTCCTAGAAGCCTCAGACCTCCCTGTGTTAGAGTCCGCCATTGTTGGTCATTTAGTCATTCAACAAACACATGGAGGTCTCCTCGGTGCCAAGCCTTGTGCTACTACTGGGCAGGCTGGGAACTTGCTTCTGAGTGAGCAAGGGGGATGGTACTAAAGGGTCCCTCCTGGTCACCCCACAGCTAAGCCTCAGTCTTCAGGCGCTCCGAGAAGGCGGGCGGGCATAACCAAGCTCCAGTAGGGTTTGGGCTCAAGCCAAGTTGGGGTCTCAGGTATTGCCTAGCCATCGGGAAAGTGCCTTGTTCCAGGGATACCCAGGAGTGGGGTGGGTCCTGAGACTGGAAGGCCCCCACTTTTTTTTTATTTTGCATGTCCATCAGACTTTGG
>NW_006189151.1:0-629 GCF_000334495.1 Tupaia belangeri chinensis | reverse complement strand
TCTGGTTATCAGTCCCTGGTTATCAATAATGTACAAAAGTGCCCATTGTCATGCACCTGGTCAGAACTGGATGTTGGTAACTTTGAAAATTGCAGTCATTCTGAGAGAATAGAAATGCATCATTTGATTCAAATTTTATATTATTTTGAGCTTGGGCATGTTCCCCAAAGAATTACTGGCCGATTAAATGTGTGTGTGTGTATTTGCTCTTCGCCCATGTGAGTAAGTATTGAGAAGACTCATATAGCAAGTGTTCAACAAATGTTATTCCCTAAATTTGAAGACAGAATTTGAAACTAAAGTTTTCACATTTCCTCATGCTTGGTTTCAGTGTGGAAAAATTCATGTTCTTGCTTTAAATGAAACGTGCTAACACAGTTGTCAGACTGACCAGAAGTGGGACTGAGTCCAGCCTCAGGGAGACTAGACCTCTAGAAGTGAAAGTCCAGTCCTGGGAACATCACGATGAGGACAGGGACCTGGCTCCCACCGTCGGGGTTGGGCAACCTGTAAGGAAGTGAGATTCGGGACAGAGACCAAGCCTCAAAGCTCTTTGGCACCAGCACGCAGAGTGGGGCCATTGGTAGGAATTACTTGCTATTAATATTCATTGGTTCAGGGCCAGCCAG
>NW_006189150.1:0-629 GCF_000334495.1 Tupaia belangeri chinensis | reverse complement strand
GGGGGCTGGGTGAGAAAGGCTGGTGGTCATCAGTGGCCACATCACCTACTACTCCGTGGGCCACAGTATGGATTCAACCCCAGGTTCTACACAAGCAGGGTATACAACGTGATCCGACGGACGCCGCACACGTGGCTGGTGTAAGTCCACACGAGAGACGAGACTGGCTTGAACCAGGTGACAGCAGCAGAAGGTGACACAAAATCACAGGTGCTAGGCATGCTTTGAAGGGGGCGCTGAGTGTCTTCTACTGAACTGGATGTAGGGTGCACGAGGAAGAGGGGCCTTACTAGTTTGCTGGGGTTGCCATATGAATACGACAGCCTGGGTGGCTTAATTTCTCTCTCACAGTTCTGGAGATTGGAAGTCCATGATGAAGGTGTCAGGGGACTTGTTTCCTCTCAGGGTCCTCTTCCTGGCTTCTCCCTCCATCTTCACCCAGTCTTTTCCTAGACATGGCTATGTCCTAATCTCTTCTTACAAAGTCACATAATTGGATTAGCAGTCATGCCAATGCTCTCGCTTAACCTTAATTACCTCTGTAAAGGCCCTCTCTCCAAATACAGTCACACTCTGAGACACTGGGGGTTAAGATTTCGACAAATGAATTTGGAGGGAACACAATTAGG
>NW_006189149.1:0-629 GCF_000334495.1 Tupaia belangeri chinensis | reverse complement strand
AGGTTTCTAATATGTAATACAATTTCTCTAAGCACATTTAAATATTTCAAATCAGAAGAGAGAATCAGCTGCTATATTTCAGTTCCCAGATCTTATTAAAATATGTAGGCAGGCTCATGCTTTATGTGGCTACAGTTCTCTCTTTCCACTAAGATTCTGCTAACCAGGAATTTGGCCAATGACTCAAAGGTTCAGAGGACTAAAATGCCCCAAGGGCTAGCCTTGACAAGGGTCTTGAGTACTAGAAAAGGAGTTTGACTCTCAACCAGAATGGAAAGAAGTGATGAGGCAGGGCATACTGTTTAGGGGAATATATGACTGTTTCTATGTATTTAGTGAGCATCTACTCTGGCTGGCCATGCTTCTAGGGCTGCAGACAGAGCCAGATAGGAATCGAAGTTCCTGTCCTCATGAAGCTTACTCTGAAGCATCAGCATCCTTGGAGAGGGCAGGACAGAGCCTCATACTTTATATGGAAACCCTGTTAGATTAATGTAAAGGAAATAAATCCAATTATTTGCATATTATATATCACAGAATGAAAGTTATCTAATATCTTTTGGCTGCTGAGACTAGTAAGAAGGACTGATCTTCAACATGAAATGCATTTCAAAATGTTTGGGGCAAGG
>NW_006189148.1:0-629 GCF_000334495.1 Tupaia belangeri chinensis | reverse complement strand
AGAGCTCACCTTTCTAACTTGCAGATGGCTGGCTCCTCCTGTGTGCTCACACGGCCTTTCCTCGGGAGCTTGTGCATGGGGAGAAAGACCTCTTCCTCTTCTGATAAGGTCACTACCCTGTTGGGACAGGGCCCTCCCCTTATGACCTCATTTAAGCCTAATTACCTCCAACAGATCCCATCTCCAGATACACAGTCACATAAGGGGCTAGGACGTGAACATATGAATTTGACAGGGAGAGGGGAAGGTGATACCATTTAGTCCACGGCACAGTTATATCAGTAGATCTAATTATGTCAATGTGTCAGTGGTTTAGCATCCTGCATGGCATTCCAACATCCACAACTCACATTCTTAGAGCATGTGCTTTGTACCGACACTGCACTAGATTCAGACATTATAAAAGTGAGTAAAAGAATCTCCTACCTTTAAGCTTATAGTGTGATAGTCAAGACTGACACACATGCCCACAAACATCATAGTACCACGAGAGGAGTAAGTAGAAATAAGTGCATGCTATTCTAAGAAGAATGTCTGCCTATAGTGTATTTCCCACTAATATGTCTTTTAAGTTATTTTTTCTTTACATTTATTTTTAAAAATTATGATTTCTGGTTTACATGTAATCA
>NW_006189147.1:0-629 GCF_000334495.1 Tupaia belangeri chinensis | reverse complement strand
TTTTTGTTTTTGTTTTTGCTTTATTGTTTTCCACTACTGAAAGCAGAAAAAAGCTTGTTCCCATTTAGAGGAACCGAGAACCTGTCCCCCCCTCTTTCATCTGGATAAACTCCACTTGCTTCCAGGTCTCCTCTGGGATGTTACCTCTTCCAGGAAGCCTTCCTCTGAGTCTATGCCCTCGGAGCCCTTGGTACAATGGCCTGGTTGCCTCGCTAGTCTCCTCAACACAGAAATACATTTTCTCTCAATATGCTCAGGTCCCTGCACACGCGGGGGAAACTGAGTCTTCCTGCCCGAAGGAAAGTGGGTGGCTTTAGGCAGGTTGGACTCCACTTACGGGGAGAATGACTCTGGGGTGGTCCAGCTGGAGTCAGTGGGGACAAGGCCTCAGTGAGCCCCTTCCTCACTAGTTCCTTCAGTGCTGGAAGACTTCTCTTCCACGCTCAAGCTGGCCTGCTGTCCACCCCTCCCTCAAGACCCCACCCGCCATGAGCTCAGGTAAGGTTCCTCCCTGTATTCCCCAACTGAACCTAAACTCTGCTCTTCCTCTCCCTTCCGAACTCTACAAATGTGCTTGAAGAGGTGAAAAATTTTTCTAAAGTTTATTTATTTCTTCCTTAAGAGAGAGA
>NW_006189146.1:0-629 GCF_000334495.1 Tupaia belangeri chinensis | reverse complement strand
CTGCATGATTGGCCCACCCAGAGGCAAATAACTGAGCAAATAACAGTACCTTAATTTCATGAGTTTACTGATGATGTCCTGAGTCATAAAAGCCACAATATTCAAAACCGAGGAGCAAGGAATGCTTGATTTTTCCACTGGGGAGAGAAAGGTGATATGAGAAGCTTTTATAAAAAGGCTTGCATTTGGACAGAGCTTTGGAAATTAGCTTTAGGCTTCATTGGCCAGTTGAAGATTAGAAGAGGGAGTGTCTCTGCACCATTGAGAAAGCGGGGTTTCCTTTCTATTGGTTCAGGGAGCCGAAGCCAGAGCCAAAGGCAAGAGGCTTTTGGACCTTTCCAGGGGCAAAATAAACACGTGAGGTTCTCTGGGACCTTTCTAGTCATCCCAAGGTTTGAATATGAAGGACAGTGAGTTGTATTGGGATTCGGATTACATTCTTTTGTTTTTGTTTCTGTGTTTTCCGGATATTCTTTCTAGCGATAAGGAGGTGACTTCATTCATTCAGGCTGCTAAGACGTTTCTTTCTTCTCACCTTTTCCTGTGAGCAGTCAAGAGGAACAAAGCCATATTTCCAATGCTTGGCTCAGAAATAGCTTCCACTGGGGACCAGCAGTTAGCGTAATGGC
>NW_006189145.1:0-629 GCF_000334495.1 Tupaia belangeri chinensis | reverse complement strand
CTACCATCACTGCAGTGTTCTGCCTACTAGTTAAAAGGTAAGAGTTCGTTAAGATGAAAACGGAGTTGAACAGTGCAGGGAACAGCTAAGTTTCTCCCATGTCCTCTTATTTTTTATTCTAAGTATCTTACTGTATGGTTTTATGAAACTTGCTCATCTCTAGTCCAACAAAGTCAACTCTTGGTAAGTTATAGTATTGCTGATATTATATTTTGCTTGGTATATAGAAATGAAATTCCCTAGATATCATTTCATAAAAACTGATTCTGCAAAATGCAGTAATTTAGGTTTCATTTATTTTATAGGACACATAATATGCTGAAATGGCATTATATGAACATACAGTTCATTTAAATATAAAATTTCCCAGGAAAGCAAAATAATCTACATTATCCACTAAATTTCATCCCCAATAAAATAAGGTTATAATTAATATTCAAATAATTTTAAAATAACAACTATGATTATCAAATACTTTACTATTCTAGACATAATTTTATTTATAATGAAACTCTATCAATTTGCCAACAGAAGGGAAGACTCTACTTTCTAGAATAAAATAATATGAAAATTAAATTGGATACTTTACCCATAAAGCTGCATTTTTTGAATGCAGATGTTAGTGTCTT
>NW_006189144.1:0-629 GCF_000334495.1 Tupaia belangeri chinensis | reverse complement strand
AATTATGTGCTAGATGAATACCCGGTAAAATGGAAGCCCGAGCATCACAAGTTCTTAATGTCTGATTTCAATCACATGGGTAGTTTTTGTCAACATTTGAATATCGAAAGTTATGGCTTAATTGTAATATATTGAAAATTCACCTTTGAGAATCCATTGCCACTACCTACGTTTTCCATAGAAGTTAGCAATTTCTTGGCATGGGGTTGATACACAGTATTTTAATATATCATATGTAGTGAACTTCTGAATTAATTCCTAGTATATACAAGGAAGTTCAAAAAGTTCATAGGAAAAATGGAGTTAATATATGAGTTTATTTTAATGTGAAAACATTTTGAAATCCATGCACAGTTTTGTCATCATACGCATGTTTCATGAACTTTGTGAAAGCTCCTCATATGTACTACATACGTGTGTATATCTGCATACATATGCTTTGTCTAAAATTTAAAATTAAAAACCAGTGGACCAGCCAGTGACGTGGTGGTTAAGGCAGCAGAATCCCACCTGACTGACTATGTAGTTGGAATCCCGGATCCGTGGCTTGGAAGCTCACTGCACACATATAAACATGCTCAAACGACAAAAGAGCGAGGAATGGAGAAGGGATTGCAGCAGGACCATCC
>NW_006189143.1:0-629 GCF_000334495.1 Tupaia belangeri chinensis | reverse complement strand
GGGCCGCCCTCGGGAGACGGGCCCGGCACACCTAGGCGCCTGGCCGGCCCCCTTGTGGCGGCGCTCGTTGTGCCCCTCGCCTCGGCCGCCTAGAGGCCGCGCTGCTCCCAGGGCTCCGGTCCTCACCTCGGCATTTTCCACTCGAGTCCCGCCTTCCTTCCATCTTTGGCCCTCCTACCCGCTTCTCCAGCTCTTCCTGCAAACCCCTCCAATTTGGAATTCAGTCTGGCCTGGGGTCCCACAAACGGCCTGCTGCTATCCGCAGGAGTTTTTCCGCTTCCAGTCGGGTTGGGTTTTGTGGGTCCTGCTCTGCGACTTGGTTCTGAGCCGGGGAGGGGCGAGGCCAGAGCCCGTCTTTGTCTCCCACCACCCGGCAGGCCGGGACGGGCGGGCTCAGGAGCGGCCCCCAGGCTGGGCGCTGCGGCCGGCCCCGTGGCGGTGACAGCCCTGCCTGAGCCCCGGAATTGCATTTCCCAGTTCTCTCTGCCTCCGAAAGCACGGCCGCCTGGGAGACGCTTGGCCCACCCAGGCCCTGACCACCCTAGGGAGGCCCGGCCCTGACAGTGCAGAGGAGACCCCGCGCGGTCGTGCCCTTAGGTGTTATTCCTGCAGAGAATGCCCTTGACCAA
>NW_006189142.1:0-629 GCF_000334495.1 Tupaia belangeri chinensis | reverse complement strand
AAAACTCATTGCCTAGGTTGTGCCCATTCAGATTTTGGTTATTAGTCTTTTCTGCTGGGACTTAATATGCAGTATCCTTCCCAACAGAGGGACATTCTAGGCAAGTACTACTAGTTAAGTGGAGTTGGTAGGAGACTTGGAATAGTATTTTCACTTGTGTAAGATAATCACAAAAATTTTAGAAAACTTCACAAAGGAGGTAAAATTTTACATAGGTTTAACTTTTGAGGATGCTAGAATTTTGAGAAGCAAATGACATTCTAAACAGAAGAGTCAGTGTAATTAGAAGCATATGGTTTCAGTGACTATTCTACGTTCCTGAAAAACAATGAGAAAAAAGTTGTGATCGTAGCACAGGGTAAGCCTTAATAGGCGAGGTGAGTCTGGAAAGGAGATGGTGGAAAGCCACCTAAGTTCACCAAAGCATGCAAATATCCACCAGGTTAGCTGCTCCTATTTATGCGTAGGAATCTCATTCTCAAGATTCATAGACCCTGAGACTCAGAAATCCAGAGTCATTGTAATTTTAGGGGGTACATGAAATCAGCCCAGGACAGCAGATCCTGCTCTAATATGCTATTTCTTGCTAGGAATTCATCAACTTTACTTGCTCCTGTTTTTTTTTTTTT
>NW_006189141.1:0-629 GCF_000334495.1 Tupaia belangeri chinensis | reverse complement strand
TAGGAAGAAGTGGCTCACAGGGCAAAAGGCAAGGAGTGGATGAAGGAATCTGGGGAGACAGTAACAGAGGAAAGGAATTCCACCCTCCCAAAGTCGGAACCCACAGGCCTCCCTCCACCTCCACCATCGGTCCTGCAGGCCTGCCCACATCTGTGCAAACGCGAGCGACCACCACCGGGGGAGCCGACCTACTGGTGGACTGACGGTTATTTATCGGCTGTGATTTCAGCACGAGATTTCTAAGGAACACTTCATACCCAATTCGGAGGAAGAACTATGTACTTTAACTCCATTTCCAAGAACTTGCAGAAAAAGATGAATTACGCGTACTATCTTTGCCCTCCTCTTTTGGCAAAGAATTCTTCCATTTTCAACTCCCAAGTGTAGAAAACCAATGTACAAATTCCATTGCTATGAAACAATTTACCAGAAGTCTTCACCCTCTTACTGTTTTCTAAGGAGGAAGAAACCCTATTTTAGACACCATCTTAACACATGCATGTGGATACTGCCCTACTTAGAAGCTGTATTTATTTTCAAATATCGTCCAGAAACTCTGGAATCATCGTCAATCAATCTATAAAACAATAAATACATGCTTTCCTAAGGACATTGTGGAAGGCACAGGC
>NW_006189140.1:0-629 GCF_000334495.1 Tupaia belangeri chinensis | reverse complement strand
TGTATGTTCCATAGACAGTGCTGCCATGTGACTCCCAGGGCCCATGTCCGAGCGGTGGGTGGGTCTGAGTCAATGGTGTACAAAGCTTCACTCAGCCTCGCCAGGCAGCGCCCAGTTGTTCTCTGAACCCACCGATCAAGTTATGTCCCCACCTGCAGGGTGGGCGCACCCTGACGGGCCTGCATCTCTGTTAACACGTGTCAGCATGGAGCTTCTCCGTCTGTCAGTCTAGCAGGTGAACTGCTCCCACAACTCTTGGATCACTCTAGGCCCCTCAGGTGAGCGGAGGGGTCTATGGGAGGAGAGACCACTGTGCGGGGGCCGATCTTCCCCTGTGGCCTGGCTCACCTCAGACATGAAGGGCCCAGGCGGAGTGTGAAGCCAAGCTAGGAAATGCTCCCAGTGGTCAGACAGGGCTGTGCTGACCCTAACTCTCCAGGAGTGACCGCGGAGTTCGCATAGCAGTCTGGGTTCTCGCCTCCCCACCAGCTGTCCCTTCCTCTCAAGGGCCCGGGGTGGGGTGTCCTCGGACAACCACAGACCTGCCCTCTGCCCAGCCCTCCTCACTGCCAGATGCCTAGGGTCCAGGGGATAAGGCAAGATTTGTCACCCTGCCCCTAGTCAAGCAT
>NW_006189139.1:0-629 GCF_000334495.1 Tupaia belangeri chinensis | reverse complement strand
CTCCTTCCAGCCCTGCAGCCAGCCAGGATCACAGGCGTTTGCTTATGGGTACACCCTGGGTGTGGAGACAGACCCGGATGTCCCTGTAGAGCCGTCCTGTGCGGTCTCAGAAGTCAGGCGGCAGTGCTCTGTGCTGGGCTCCTTCGGCACTGTCCTGGAGATCAGCCATTCCCAGGTGTGCTCAGCTGACCTGCTGCCCCTGGGTGCGTCACAGCACTCTGCCATGCGCGGTCGGGTCCACCTGCCCACTGCAGCCCACGGGCGCACAGGCAGTGAACACCCCCGCACATCCGAGTCTGGTTTAACAGCACTGGGACTGTCTTGTCTTTGACTATTTCATGATCCCCTAGGCCTCAGGACCGGCCCTTTACCCTTTATTTGTCTCAACAGTGCGGCTTCCCACACCTTTCTACCACGTGCCTACAGTGGAAAGGCAGGCGCTGATAATTTTGGTAGCCAAGGGGCACCTCTGCTGTCACACCACAGCGGCAGCTGCCAGCTCCCCCTCCTCCCTTTCCTGTGTCCTCCACGCCCACAGGACACGGGCTCTGCTTCCACTCTGCGCTCCCCAGGCAGGGCAAGGACAGGTGGTTCCCGGAGATGGGCAGGCTCGGGGCGGGTCTGGGCCC
>NW_006189138.1:0-629 GCF_000334495.1 Tupaia belangeri chinensis | reverse complement strand
AAACCCACAAAATTATAGCTAGCTGGTTAGAAATATGGGTGGCCCAATAAACTCTGATATGTAACTGGTATTCGATATAAGGGCAGCCAGGTTGGGGACCATATACTTTAACTTGCAGGGTCTGCACAAATTCTATGTGGTTAGTGCCATAACTCAATTGGAGAATACCCAGCTAAGGTTGAAATACGAAGCATGCATGCATGAACTGGGTATTTGGTCAGCGACAGTATTCATATTTTAGGTTGCATCCCTTCAACAGCTCCCTCATTTTCCAGAAATTCCCCTTTAAATTTCCAGCTGCCCTACTACTTTAAATTCCACCCTCTTCCCATGATCCTGTTTTCTATGGAGAGAGACAGCAGTGGGGGAGAAGGAGAAGTCAGAGAGTTGTGGGATTATTGCTAAGATTTCAAGAAAGAAAACAAACACACATTTCTTAAACAGAAGCAGTCTTTCAACAGTCATTTCTCATTTTTTTAAATTCACTTTTTAGTTGCCTCCAAATGTTTGTTTTAATACTTTTGCCCAGTTTCTACAAGTGCTTTCTGTGGAAAGAATTGCCTGAACTCTTCACTCTATACACACCTTCAGAAATAGTAGGCGTGGGAACCAGCAGTTAGCGTAATGGC
>NW_006189137.1:0-629 GCF_000334495.1 Tupaia belangeri chinensis | reverse complement strand
TTTGTACCAGTTTTTATTTGGGGCAGAATGGAGAAAAAGTATAAATTTATACCATTTAAAGAAAATGTTCAGAGTTATGTACATTGGAGAGGGCATATATAAAAACACAGAGAAAGAGAGAAAGAGAGCATAAAGCAGAAAACCACAGAAGTATCAGACGTTTGGAAAGGCGAGTGAGCAGAGAATGCAAACGACAAGTGGAAGGGAAGAAAGAAATGGCTCCCTAAACTGTCCCCTCTGTGCTGTTGATGGGGCTCCCGAGCTCCTTGAAGTGGATTATAAACACAGCAGGCGGCCTTGCTGTCTCACTTACGCAGTGCAAGCCGGGGTTGGTTTTCAGTGGGATTTGCCCCCACAGGATTGTTTTTCAGTGGGATTTGCCCCAGAAATATGAGCAGAAATATGAAGCTCGGGTGACCACTCTCGTCCTGCAGGTCACGCACAGGCACAGCTTGCCAAGGTCAGTGGGGGGAGCAGCAGGGATTAGTGGGGACTGTGGCAAACTGGAGGTTCCCGTGGAAGAAGGGCAGCCTCTACTCAGTTCAAGGTAGTTCTTGTCATTTGGGAAGTCAGGTATTTTCTAGGTTCGTTTATTGTTTGTTGTTTACTTGAATTTCTTTTTCCATTTT
>NW_006189136.1:0-629 GCF_000334495.1 Tupaia belangeri chinensis | reverse complement strand
AAAGAGCAAGCACCCACACAGGATCTTCACGAATGCCGTAGTCTACCCCTTCGCTAAGCCAGCCTGGATCACAGACGTCACTCCCTGCACATACAAGATCCCAGGACAAAACCCAGGACCTTCCCAGGGGGACTGGTTGCATTACACCGCGTCACGTTCTGGTCCCCGTAACTCGTCTCGAGCATATAAGAGGGTTCTCAAGCTGCATAGTAACTATTTCTCGAACTCCTACTGTTATTGGGCATTAAACTGACAGTGTGGAAATGAAAAGATAAAGTGGACAGATTTTGCCTACAAGGGATTTGTAATTTATAAAGAAACAGTGCTTTAAGTACTAAGGCTTAAACTGTTGAATTTTGTCATGCAGATGGCTTGATGAGGTAGACAAGAGCAAATATTATTAACGTATTCTGCGGGTCCAGTTTTGTTATCTGTGAGATGAATTCCCATTTGACTCAGTATCTGATACAGAATTGTCAAGTGCAATAATAAATAACAAATCATATTTCTAGACAATGTATTCTCATGTGGAAGTTAGCAAAAATGATTATTATAAAGCTTAAACTTACAATGAAGGGGCTGGCAGGTGGCATGGTAGTAAGGGTGCTGGGTTCCCACATGGCTGACCA
>NW_006189135.1:0-629 GCF_000334495.1 Tupaia belangeri chinensis | reverse complement strand
CTTTTTTTTTTTTTTTTTTTTTTCTTTGCTTCTTTATTTTCTGTGGTCCTGGAACCTGGATTCTCAAATCCAAAATGGTATCCAGGTTCGGGGTAACCAGGTGTGAATTGCTGGGCATGGATCCAGGCATCCTGCTGGAACCGGGGATGGAAGTGGAAAACCTCTCAGTGGCTTGCTGAGTTTTAATAGTTGAGCTTTAGGGGCTGAGTTTTTTTTATGGGGAGCTAGTTTTGAGCTAAATGAAGTAAGTTCTTTTGGAGGAACTGAAAGAACTGACAAAGCACGCTTCTAGAGTAGCAGGACTCTGAGGTTCAGTCCTGTCCTTCCCTCCTGCCGCTGTGCCTGGGCGGGTCTCTCCTTAACGACTTTCCTTCGATGGCTCCCGCTGTGCTGTGGCGACCTCTGCTGTTTGCGTACTGCGTATTGTCACGGTTCACAGTCGGCACAGGAGGCGACATCTCGAGAGAAAATGGGAAGTATATTGAGCAAGAGCGGCCAGGGTCTGAAGCCAGAGGTGCTTCTGCCTACTCCCCAGGAAAGGGGGGGGTCCTTTTATCGAGCAGCTGATGGAGCTGTTCTGGGGGGCTAGGCTTGACTGACGTGCCGGGGAGTCGGACCCCGAGGCGGCA
>NW_006189134.1:0-629 GCF_000334495.1 Tupaia belangeri chinensis | reverse complement strand
GAGTCGTTCTTCCGAATTCGCTAGTCACTGCCATGCACCAGTTTAGTAGCACACTTGCTGCCCCTGTGCCTTGGGAGTCAGGAATCAGGGTGCAGCTTGTCGGAGCCCCTGCTCCGTGGGTTCTCAGAGCTTAGTCAGCACGTCAGCCCTGCGTGAACAGACCCGTCTGGAGGCTCGCAGGAGAAGCATGGCTTCCAGACTTGGTGGTGCTTGGTTGGACCGATGTCCTCCGGGCTGTTGTTGGCCAGAGGCCTCGGTTCTCCACGTCTGTGAGCTGGAGGCACTGCCGTGGTTGACGTGGGAACCACTCCCCCCCAAACGCTCGCTTTGTCCAGTAAGCACAGAACACGGCACAAGTGCAGAATCTGCCTCAAAAGGAGGCACAGTCTTTGTAACCTAACTGTGGAATTTACCTCCCATCACGTTGTTGTGTTTTATTGATAAAAACCCACACTCACTGGGCAGTTATCACCAGTGACCGTTTTAGGAGGGTCCCTAAGTCACCACAAATTCCTGCCCGTTATCACGCAGTCGTTCTGTCTCGCTTATGAATGAAAACAGCTCGTCCCTTACCACGAGCTCAGTTCAGAACAAATCATGGACCAGCACTTAGCGTAATGGCTATGTCA
>NW_006189133.1:0-628 GCF_000334495.1 Tupaia belangeri chinensis | reverse complement strand
TTAAAATTAAAGTAAATACTATGAGAATAATAACATGATAGAGAAAGCTAAATATAATTTTAAGTACAGTTAGGTTGAGCTAGTTGTGCTGCAGTAACACATTACTCTATATCTCAGTTACTAAAAATAACAAATAATTGAGTTCTATAATTTTTTTATGTCTATTTTGGGTCAGCAGATGGTTTCTCCTCATTTAAGTTCCTTTGAGGAGACTCTTGTTTAATAACACTCACAACATTTTGAATTTTTCCAGTTACTATACCAAGGAAAATCATATTTATAAATGACCTGTTGTCTCAAGACTATCTACAAATAACGTGTTTCACTTCTGTTCACATTTCATTGATCAAAGCAAATTTTGAAATCAAGGAGTAGAGAAGTACCATCTTACTTCAGACCTAAAATTGGAAAGAGAACTGGTATTTTCATTAGCCATCATAGTCACCTTTTCCGTTAGACTGTAATAACTCTTAATTTATTATTTTCAACCTACTGACAGAAGAAAGATGCAAAAAACTATGAATTTTCATATGGAACATTTTGAAGACAGTAAAAAATGATTTTTGAGGACACTAAGAAATGGCATTTAATTTTTATTAACAGGAATAGAGTGTCATTTTCCTTCTTC
>NW_006189132.1:0-628 GCF_000334495.1 Tupaia belangeri chinensis | reverse complement strand
TCCAATGACATAGCCATTATACTAGCTGCTGATCCCAAAATCTTTCTCTACTTTAAATATCAGTCCCAGACACCAAATATCTCTGATTACAGATTGGTGTTATAAACACTCACTGATGCCATGCAAAAACAAACAGAATGCTTAATAACAGTGCAAATCTGGCAAAAAAGGGTAGGATTTTCATGACACTGAGGAAAATGATGGCGGATCACTGCTCAGCTCTCATTCAAAGCCTTTAGCTAATGAGATAGAGAAAGTTGACAAGAAATTCAGGATAATTTTCAAAAGAGGACGATTTAAAATATCAGAGGGTTAAGAAAGATGTAAGAGAACCAATGAAGCAAAAACTTAATTATTTTTGTAAAAATGTGCTGTAAAAATGAAGAGGCAATTTTACACAAAGGTATAGTATTATTGGAAATATTATCCCTCAACAAAAAGCTGATTTCTTTGTTGTTCATTTTGAAAATTAGGTTTTAGTTGAAATTATAATAAAATTTTCTTAGATATAAGATATAAACAAATTTAATTTTGCCACAACACATTTCAAATCAAACTTTTTGTTATAAAAATGTGTTCCCCTTTTAACTGGATTCACTTTAATCCATCTTTGCTTGGTGGTTTTTTT
>NW_006189131.1:0-628 GCF_000334495.1 Tupaia belangeri chinensis | reverse complement strand
AATCAGTTTCCATCCCTGCACCCTCCAACTGTAGCCTCCCACCCTCACCTTCACCCCAGTGCTCACACCTTCCCCTCCTACCTCTGTACCCTTACACCTGCATTCCTTCTGCTGTAAGAGGTCCTAACCCACATCATCACTACGGACGTGCCCTCTGCTGGAAGAGTCCTGATGCACGTTGTAAGTTTCCTGATGTATGAGTCCCAAAACAGGGCCCAGCTGCCGTGGGGCAGGCAGCAGGGTGGTGCCGTGTGATGCGGGAGGCCGGGGTCTGCTGGAGCTTGCCAGGCACATGTAGAGGTACACCTATGGTCCTGCGGGGCCGCAGGGCTGGGGAAGGACTGCCGAGGATGCCCACTTCCCTGGAACTTAGAAAAGCTCTTACATGCACACATCATGCATGTGGAAGCCTCCTCTCTGCTGGAAGTCCCTAAATGCACATCACAAATGGAGAAGTCTCTCTGCTGGAAGTCCCTAAACGCACATCATAGATGTGGAAGCTGAGGTCTTGGAGAGGGCTGACACCGTCACACCCTTGGATGCCAAGCCTGAGGTCTGGGGCAGCAGTGACATGCCAGGGTCACAGAGCAGAGCAGAGCCACTTGGATTTCCTTCCCTCCTGCTCCTC
>NW_006189130.1:0-628 GCF_000334495.1 Tupaia belangeri chinensis | reverse complement strand
TTTTTTTTATTATCTAGTTTTTGATCTTTATTTATTAGATCATTATATTATTTATATAATTAGGTCATATATTTATATTATTTTGATCCAGTTGCCACAAATGCCCTCCCACCCAACGCAGATTGAAAAGAGACCTAGTGACAAGGCTGGTTTGCAAGGTTTCCTTTTGCATCCTTAGCCAGGTTGCACCAAGCCCACACGGAGTGCTTGTTCTCCATTTATTACTCCCTTGGTCTTACTGGGTCTTCCTGTCGATAACAGTGATGCTAAGTCAGTTCCTCTCAGTTATTCTAAACTGTGGAAAAATACCACAGGCTGTATGAGAAAATATTTATTGTGCAGAGCTGTCTTGAGAAACCCTGGCTAGGGACAAGGGAATAGAGAAGAAGTGCAGCCTTCAAGAAGAGGCTTAAGTTTTGGACTAAGGGAGGCTGGAACATTCCAACAACCAAGAGAAAATAAATGCATCAGGGGTGGGGTTGACAGGGTGGGGGTAGGGAGAGCTGAGAAAGTGGGAAAAGGGGAAGCCCAAAGGGTTTCTGTTTATGTGTGGGAGTGTGTCTGAGCCTACACGGGTGTTCTGGTGGGGGCCATGGGAGAGCACCAAGAATGAGGGTGGGGGTGAGCA
>NW_006189129.1:0-628 GCF_000334495.1 Tupaia belangeri chinensis | reverse complement strand
CTCAGGGAGGACACTGAGGATGTTTTCTAGCAATCCTCCCCCTGTGATATGGGCAAAGGCTTTGACAAGTCCTGAACGTAGGACAGGTAACAGTGAATGGCTGTAGATCCTGGTTGGAGTTAGAAGTAAGTCTCCTATATATTAGAGAGATTAAGACAAAAAGATTTAGTCTCTGAACATAAAACCAAAACATATGGAGCATCTAAAATGGAGAACGACTGTGACCCTACAGAGGTACCAGTTTTACAATACCCAAGCAGCAAAATCACAGGATAATTGGTTCGTTTTATTCTATTCCAGCTCAGCCATTGCAAAGCAGAGCAGCTTAAACATGAATGAGTTTACCTAAAGTCTGGTCACCACAACCGACAGGTGCTGGGGAGGAGTACTGGAGGGAAGATTTTGCCACAATTTTTCTCACAAGACTAAATCCATTGCTGTGAAGACCAGATGAAGCTATTCCAACAACAACATCCCCTTCAGCAATTCTTTCAAGGTGAGGGAGTTTCTGATCCCGCTCGACAGCACCGACGGCAAAACCAGCTAGGTCATATTCTCCTGGAGGGTACATGTCAGGCATTTCTGCTGTTTCACCTCCTGATAGCATAAGACAAAAGCAACAAAATTA
>NW_006189128.1:0-628 GCF_000334495.1 Tupaia belangeri chinensis | reverse complement strand
CAAGCCACCAGGTCCAGGACTCAGACCACGGAAGGCCACGTGGGAGTCTGGATGCTACCCGCGGGCCCCACACGTTTTAATAGAGAAGACTGACTGTATCGCTTTCTTTGAGATAGTTATTTCAGTGTATTCGGCTTCCGTGTGTTTCCTTGTATGCATTTAAGAACAGACAAGGGGCCTCTGGCTTCCCTGGGCTCCGGGCTGGCATAGAACTGATGTGGCACCCCCGGTGTGGAAGGTGCTGGGCTGGCCTGTGGGGATGCGTGAGCCAGACATGAGGTTGGGAGGCCCCAGACACACCTGTGACCTGAGGAAAGGAAACTTGAGCGGCCTCTGAGGCACATGGTGGTTTGTCTGGAGGGTGGAGAGGTGCACCCTGGGAGTGTGTGGCCGAGCACGGGGCTGGGGCTGTGGAGGGGTGTGGGGGGCTGAGACCGTGTGCCGCGCGGGTGGCGTAGTTGGCAAAGAATTGCTTTTTATCTTCATTAGATTTCATCGCTTCTTGGACGTTAACAGCCACAAAATACAAAAGACAGTAGAAGGGTAAGTCATTTTTCTACGTGTGTATGTGTGTATATATTTAGAAATATATGTATTTGGGGTCCAGCAGATGGTGTAATGGCTATGT
>NW_006189127.1:0-628 GCF_000334495.1 Tupaia belangeri chinensis | reverse complement strand
CCGGGCAGAGGTCCTCACCGAGTTCTGGCTCAGGTCCCCCTGCTCAGGGCACCCTCCGGCAAGTCGCTTCTCCACACTGGGCCTCAGTTTACTAATTTAAAAGGGAAAAACTACGAATGGGGTGACAGGGGAAGTTCTTTTTGGCCCTAGAGTTCTGTGACTGTGACCGCAGTGTGTCTACACATTTCCAACACCTACGGAGACATCCGTACAGTAATGAGTAAGGAAATAGGGGAGGCTCCTACGTTGTCAGTCACTTGCCTCAGGTCATTGTGCTAGGAGAAACTGGGATGTGAACACAGGCCCACGAAGGCTTGCAGACTTTCCTCTCCATCACACTCACCCCCCTGAGATGACGACAAAGGCCTTTTAAATAAAGCACCCACTAGGCTAAAGAATAGTTTTGAAGTGCACACACGCAGGAGTTGAGGTTTTTATAAAGGCCATTTTTGAGAACGTCCTTGAATGCATATTTGCCAAATATGCCTAGGAACCTAGCTAAGGAGGCATTCTCATCTATTATACGGTGAGAAATGACTGGTAGTTCCCATTAAACATACAATTCTCTACAGTGTGAAAATTCACTAGCTTCATCTACATTTTATATGTTTCTTTTAAAATTTTTTTT
>NW_006189126.1:0-628 GCF_000334495.1 Tupaia belangeri chinensis | reverse complement strand
TTGACAGCCTGTGCAGCATTAAGCATCCATTTTGTGTCCATTAATCCAGAACATTTCCAAAGCTTTTCTTTGGTTGATGACATTAAACTTTCTTTAACAATACAGATTTGTTTTTTAAAGCAGAGTGATTCTAATTCTTGTTTCATATCTGATGCTTCCTCGTGGCCAGATACAGGTCCTTCCTAGGACTCTCACTGGTGACATTATTTCTCGACCATAGCCTTTACGAAAGCACAGTGGATGTGTGAGGCTGCCCCTAGTATATAGCACACCCTGGCCCCTTTCACTTTAAGTTGATCTCCAGCAGGAAAACTGAGATGCAGTCAACTCTCTGTGATAGACCTCTGACAATTCCAGTGCAGACACACACAGCTTTAGGAAAGCAAGACTGTTCTATGGTCCCCATTTAAACCACTAACCTCAGATACTCCTAGACCCCTTACAAGAGAATCTACTCCAGAAATCCAGGGATATACCCAAGGCCTCATCACCCAACCAGTATTCTCAAGTCCACTGCAGCACTATTTATAATAGCCAAGTGATGGAGTCAACCTAGTATCCATCAACAGATGAATGGATCCGGCCTCCTCCATGGACTGGAGGTTAAAGCAGCTAGATCCCACATGGC
>NW_006189125.1:0-628 GCF_000334495.1 Tupaia belangeri chinensis | reverse complement strand
CAATACCATAGTTACTTGCTTTATAGGCATCTTATCTGTGGGTTTGTAAGAAACAGTGCTGGTGAAAGTGGGAGGAGGAATGATCTCCTTTAGAGATGAAAGTCAAGGAGAAGAGAGAAATACTTAAAAATATATTTGCAGATTTAATCATCTTGAAGTAGATATTTTCCAGGTTTTTAAAATGCAGAAGACAAATGGCAGTATTTTGCTTTTAAGGTCTACAGTCTTAACAGACTGATTTGGGACACCTGTCTTTAATAACACAAATCTTGAATGTGTGTGCAGAAACCTGAAAAGCTTAAGTATATTTAGCATAACAAACAAGTGAGATTCTAGATGCAGGTGTTACGATAAAATAAATAGATAAAATAAGTGTACCTGTAAAACCCTGACAGATGAGTAAATAGAAACTGAAATGATCCTGTGTTGAAGTATTCAAGAGTTCTTTAAATTACATCACCATGCATTTTTTTCCTCAAAGTATAGAATTCTGTTAACAAGAAGGCAGAATTAGCTTTAGAAATGGTAAGTGTATAAAGTCATTGCTTCAGAATGTCAAGTGGTAGTCACTGCTATGATTATATTGCTATAATAACCATTTTTCTTAAATTTTCCCTATATTATCATT
>NW_006189124.1:0-628 GCF_000334495.1 Tupaia belangeri chinensis | reverse complement strand
AAAAACAAAACACAAAAAATCAAAAACAAAACAAAAACAAACTATTGTATAAGTTTGTTGACTTTCTAGGAAGTAACATAAAATACATAACTAATACTCTGTTACAGGGCATTAAAGCCTTTATGAGGATTCTCTACTGATTTGAACCCTTCTACAACAATTAGAATTATCCCGTAACCCAGATAACCTTGTAAAACTTAATAAAATACATATACACAGAAGACACACATGTCCTTCACATGTATTTTTAGAGTAAATAATAAGCCATCCACCTAATTATCCATCGACCGTTGTTTTTAAACCCAAACCTGGGTGAGCAGTAACTTCTCTCGCACTTTACGCAGGATATTTACATAACTGAGGGTCAGAGAACTGAGTTTTTAAGTCAGTGAACCCTGACTCTGAGTGCTTTGAGTGATACTGGGGAGCAGAACAAGGGCACAGCTAGTCTGGGTCGATTATTACACTAACACGGTGATGACCAGGCCTGCCTCAAAAATGTGGACTTCCGCATCCCACCTCAGGGTTGGGGCGTACTGGGATATGCATCGTCCGCCCAGTGAGTGATAAAGGAAGGACTGTGATCTGGCAGTGGTACTTTCTTTGGTGTGAAAAGGATTGCCTGTGG
>NW_006189123.1:0-628 GCF_000334495.1 Tupaia belangeri chinensis | reverse complement strand
TAAAGGCTTTGGGCTGAGCGTGGCTGGAGGTACCATCACAATGGCATTCAGGGCAAAGGCAGGTGTGGGGATGGTGGCAGGGTCCTGGCTGGCCCTGCCCAGGACACGGGCACTGGGCACCGGAGCCTCTATGAGCCCCAAGGGAGTGCTGCCCTTTGAAGCCATCCCCCAGTGTCCCCCCAACAAGTGGTTGAGGGTGCTGCAGATCTGGAAGGAGCAGAGCTATGAGAACCTTCACCTGGAGATGCACCAGGCCTTCCAGGAGCTGGGGCCCATCTTCAGGTAAAGCCCCCCCCCTGCCCACCCTGTACCCTCACTGAGAACACCCAGCATCTTCTGCTCTGCTGGCTGCCCAGGACCTTGCCAGACACAGGGGTCCCAGCTGGGTCCCACGTTCTGCATCCTTGAAAGCAGTGGAGAAGGGCTGCTGGCCAGTGTCATTGTCACTGGAGACCAGGGCTCTTCATGAGGGGTGGTAAACACGGCGCACTGCTGGGGGACAGACTCGGAAGCACAAAGTTGGAGAGGCTTCAGGGTGACAGTCCGGAGGAAGGGAGAGGTCACAGAGGAGATAGACTGGCTTAGCTTTGCAGGGGGACCCAGCAGGGACCATGACCCCATCCAGCAG
>NW_006189122.1:0-628 GCF_000334495.1 Tupaia belangeri chinensis | reverse complement strand
ATTTTAATTTATATCAACTAATTGATTTTCTTATGAAGATTATAATGGCTAAGTAATAGATAAACACAGCTGACTAAAGAGACCCTACAGGAGATTTTTAAAAAGTGAGTGCAAGAGCTGAGACAGATGCTCAAAGGATTGCCTGAAAGCTCCACAAGTAAATTATCATTTTATTTTTCAAGCACATCGATTAGCATCACATCCACCAGTGCAGTCAATGGCCTGATGAATCTGTTTATGATTATTAGAGCTGCTTTGAGAAAACTTTCTACCAACATTCTTGCACTAAGCAACTGACAGATGAAACCAATAGTCTATTTAACTCTAACTTGTTGGCCAGTCTTCAGGATGACTTAATAAGCATGTTAGTTAAACAACACACACTGACCTGGACCAAAAAAGCCCCAAAGAATTAGTTACCCTTCCTGAACAACTCTCTCAAGTCCTTGCTCAAAAGACTAAAGAAATATGATCTACTCAAATGGTCTGTTAAAAAACATCAGAGACTTCAAGCTAAAATTCTCCAGACTCTCTGAAGACTTCTCACCCAACCCAGAAAAAAATGAAGCAGATGACATCAGATGTAGACAACCATCATCCTGAAAATTAGGATCTGATCTATGTAATT
>NW_006189121.1:0-628 GCF_000334495.1 Tupaia belangeri chinensis | reverse complement strand
AAAAAAAAAAAAAAAAAAAAAAAGACGTGCCCATTTGACCCTTGGATTTGGAGATTTGCTTTTTGGGGAAGGTTTATTTAACAGGCTAGTTATTTTGGCTACTTATTTTTATTTATGATAAGTTCTTTTAATTGGAATATATTCCGTAAAAAGAAACAAAACAAGAAACTGAACAGCCATAAAAGAACAATCATGGAATATACTGCTAAAATTAGATTTTAGGCATAAGCTTAATAGGAAATTTCCTTAATTAATTGTAAATGTAGATCAGTTATGTATTTTCCCTCTCATTAACTTACCTAGTGTTTATTACATTCAATATCTTAGCCCTCATTTTATTTTCTAGTTAAGAAATTTTTTAAAAATATGGCCTGGGTCTCTAATTTACGTCATCATGCTCGACTAAGCAGTGATTGAAGGCTGTGTTTTTAGTGATCGTTATGATGGGATATTGGAGGAGTTTCAGTCCATCTTTTAGGATAGAGACTAGTGGTTCACAGAGAGTTAATTTGAAAACTATGTTTATGTTGACTCATTAGGAAAGTGAAGATGGAAAGAATGTGGTCATGAAGTTCTTATGGGGGTAAACAAGTCAATGGAATAGGGACCAGCAGATGGCATAGTGGTT
>NW_006189120.1:0-628 GCF_000334495.1 Tupaia belangeri chinensis | reverse complement strand
ACATTTAAAAAAATCAATATGTTCTCTAATTTAACTCATCTATTTTTCTAGGAAATGCTTTCATATTTTAGAATAAAATTCCAAATAGAAGTATGACTGAAACTACAGCTAAAAGATTTACAGAAAGGAGCGAACAATTATAACAAGATTTTCAAATACCTTTTCTCTTTACCTGAACTATAATTTCAAATTCAATTTCTCTTGAAGTGAAGAAATATTTCATGGAAATGTATTGGCCAGAAAGTAACTTATCCAAGTCATTTGCAGTTAATTGGGATGGAGTATCTGTCGATTAAAATGTGTCTGCCATACCTTACTAAACCTAAACAACTAAGAGGTAAACAAACAACTCAGTGTATCATTACAACTTAGTGACTCTCCAGGTTAGGAGTAGCCTTAAAAAATGAGCAGGCCAGAATGGGTAACTAAAATATATTCCAGCAATATAATTTCATTTAGCCATTGCAATTAGTTCATTCTTTTTTAACCTTTAGATTTTCTCTGGTGAAGTGACTAAAATGCAAATAGATTTTTAAAAGAGAGAAAATAAAAGAACCAGATAATCCATTATTACTCAACATGCATGTGTTGAATAATTTAACATTTATCATAAGAGAAATAGTCCACT
>NW_006189119.1:0-628 GCF_000334495.1 Tupaia belangeri chinensis | reverse complement strand
CTGTTACGTAGTGCCACAGCCAAGGAAATGGAGAGCCTTTAAAGCTCGTGCACTTCGTCTACACTGTCTATTTTGTAATGAGAAGCAAATGAGGAAATGCTTCAAAATCTTAAGTGGCAGCCTCTCAAGAGAGCAATCCTAAAGGGCGAATGAGGCAGGGTGAGTTGCAAGGGGAATGACCTCTTTCCTGGTGAAATGGTCCTCTATACTGCTCTATACTGTACTGCTCAGGGTACGATTTGCAATCTCGGCTTCAGGAAGGGGCCAGCATCGGGACTGAGGAAGGAAATCCTTGTGATGAATGGGGCCTGAAATTCTCCAGGTGCTTCTGCCATCCCGCGGCCAGATCACACTTACAAACCCTGATTTTCTTCCAGGCCCAGGATCCTGCCTCCTTTGGGGTTGACTCCCAGCTGTTGAATTCCTCCAGACACTACCTTAACATCCGCTATACTCTTCTGCCTTACCTCTACACCCTCTTCTACCGTGCTCACAACCGGGGGGACACGGTGGCCAGGCCCCTTCTACATGAGTGAGTTTCCCTAACCCAGAGGACTTCCTGAGTGAAGCTGGGGTGATGTTAACTTTCATCAAGTACAGAGTGAGATTTGGAACAATTCTGGAAGTT
>NW_006189118.1:0-628 GCF_000334495.1 Tupaia belangeri chinensis | reverse complement strand
AAGAGCCTTTAGTGCTTTTGTGTATGTTGCTGATTTTCTAGTTTGGCAACATCCTGGGAGCATCTTCTGGTCTAGGGATGTGGCATTTTGTGAATCTAAGTACCAGCCCATGGCCCTGATGCTGGCTGCTTACGGCCCAGAGGGGAAGAGGGTCTGCCCCCTCCCCCTCAATGTTTCAATCCGGCCCAGTAGTGGACACAGAGCCCTGGGCAGTTTACCCGGGAGCAACTGTCTCTTCCTGTGAGGGTGACTCTTCCTCGGCCTGGCCTCGTGATGTGACAGTTGTTTCAGGGGAGATGCTGTGAGGCCCTTCCAGGGGTATACAGCCAGGGTGGTTTTTGCGAAAGTGCTGATTCAAGATGGCCTGGAAGGGGAAACTTTTACCACAAACATGACAGTGAAAGGGCTTGTTGCCTGTGTGCTTGCAGATATGATACTCCAGCTGATCTTTCCGGGTATACTTCTTGCCACACATGCAGCAGACGAATGGCGTGATCCCCATATGCAGGCGCAAGTGACGGTCCAGGCTCCCCTTTTGGTTGAAAGATTTGGCGCAGTAGATGCAGGTGAGACGGGGGTTGTACCGGAACCATCGTTCAGAGACTTCCTGCTCTCGGAGATACTCCAC
>NW_006189117.1:0-628 GCF_000334495.1 Tupaia belangeri chinensis | reverse complement strand
GCCATTACGCCAACTGCTGGTCCCCCTACAATTTTTTAATTTTACATTTACATTTAAATCTATGATACATTTGAATTGATTTTTGCATCAGATGTGAGATGTAGGCTATGAATAGCCAGTTGGTCCAGCGTCTTTTTCTGAAAAGACTTCTTTGTTTGTTGAATTGGTTTTGAACCTTTGTAAACAATCAGATGGCCATTCTCATGAGGGGTGATTCTGGGTTCTCTGTTCTGTTTTATTGGTCTCCGTGTCTATCCCTGTCAGTTTCACATAGTTTTGATGACTGTAGCTACAGAAAGTCTCCATATCACATAGTAAGATTCCCGCCTTGTTTTTAAAGATTGTTTTAGCTGTTCTAGGGCCTGTGTTTATCCATATCTACTTTAGGATAATTTTTTGTTTACTTGCAAAATGTCTTGCTGAGGTTTTGATATGATTATGTTAAATGTATTCATCAATTAGAGGAGAATTGATATCTTTATTATGTTGAGTTTTCTGATCATTGAATATTGCCTTTTATTTAGGTCTTAATTGAATTCTTTCACCAGTGTTTCATATTTTCAGTAGACAGGTTCTATATATATTTGTTATATTTGCACTTCAGTATCTCATTTTGAAATGAACAATT
>NW_006189116.1:0-628 GCF_000334495.1 Tupaia belangeri chinensis | reverse complement strand
CTTTATAGAAAGATCCCAGGGGTCCCCTGGTTACACAGCCAGGCCATCCCTTCTACCTCATCGTAAGAGGAGAACATCCAGGCTGCCCTGACCCTGGTGTTGGGGGCTCTGTGCTACCTGCTGCAAAGCCTGCCCGAGGAGAACTGGCTGCCAGCAGCAAGTCTGGCCATTGGAGCCCCTCTCTGAGCCCTGGTAACCACTTTTGGGCTTTTTAAGGACCTTTTCTTGTGCCTCCTGCTGCTGTAGAACAAACAAGAAACCTGCGTGGTAGCCAGTCACCTCCTTAATTAGGCAGCACAAATGTCAGGAGAGGTGTGAGCGCGAGACTGCCTGTGGATAATCTCTTACTTGGCCATGCGAGTCCCCCGCTCCCTGTTTTGGACTGTTATGATGTTACCGAGGTCACTGAGAACCGGGAAGCACTTCAAGCAGAAAATAGTGATGGTTCCTAACTTGTGTTTGCAAAAGGCCTAACGGTGAATAAAGGGTCACTTCTGAAGTCACGGTCAGGAAATGGTCCACAAAGGGCCTGGGGCTGGTCCAGGCCTGAGTTTGAACTCTGGGGCTACTTTCTTTGTCTGCCCTGTGGTTTCTGCATCTGTAAGACTGAATCATAGGGAACCAGCAG
>NW_006189115.1:0-628 GCF_000334495.1 Tupaia belangeri chinensis | reverse complement strand
TTTTTGCCATAGGATGGGCGCCACCACGCCCTCTTTTAGATGTCTTATTCTGTTATTGCTAAATGTAAGTACTTGAGATTTGGTGATTGATAAAGAATAGAGACATATTTGGCATATTTAGAGACATGTTTTCTGATGGCTAGAAAGTCTTAGAGCCTGAGAAGTGTCTGGTCAGCCTTTGGTTCTATTGTCAACAGAAGCAGGGAAGAGATCATGTGTGCAAAGAAAGGGGAAACAGAATTCCCACTTACTCTGTCTCTTCCATACCCCACGTCTGTTAGACGGTGCCCTCCCATGAGACTCCTCATCGCTAAATGATCTCACCACCTCTGGGCACTATTAAATTGGGGTCAAATTCTAACACATAAACCTTTGGGAAACATATCATTATTTGAACCATGCCTTCATCAACATCCTATTGCACTGTTTCTTCAGGGGTTCTGAAGCATATGTTCAAAGGGACATTTATACATATGTGTTTCATAGGCACTTCATACTTAACATATGTAAGACAGACTCTTGATTCCCTTCCACCTGCAAACTTCCTCCTCTTCCAATTTTCTCCATTTCAGCATAGGAAAGCATTAGCTCCCCAGTTTTCTAAGCCAAAAATCTAGGGGTTATACTT
>NW_006189114.1:0-628 GCF_000334495.1 Tupaia belangeri chinensis | reverse complement strand
AAAAAAAAAAAAAAAAGGAAGGAATTCCTAGGCCTTTAGAAATCACTCCAGGAGGCATTAAGACAAATTCGCCATCAGGTAGAGTTTTTTGGTATGTTTTTAATGGCTTCATTAAAATATAATTTACATACAATTCACATATTTAAATTGTACAATTTAATGGTTTTTAGTAAATCCACAGAATTGTACAACCATTACTACAATTTTACAACTTTTCATTACCCCCAAAAGCAATTTTTGTGCCTACTGATTCACAAACCCACTAGCCATGGGTAACCACTAATATATTTTCTATCCCTACAGATTTACCTTTTCTGGATATTTTATACAAGTTAAATCACATGATATGTTTTTTATGACTGGCACCTTTCTTTAGCATAATGTTTTCAAAATTCAGGTAGAATTTCTTTCCATTAAATTAATTTCTTTAGGGCAAATTAAGTTTGGAATAAAATATGTCTGACTTCCTATCTCCATTTATATGAAAGATGTAGTAAAAATATGCATAGTAAGTCAAAATATGCCTACATAAACTACATAAAGAAATGGTACATTCTTATCTTCTTTTAGAGAGAACAATTTTCGCTATAAGGCATATGCTATTGCCAAAGAGACAAAGAGACAGAAA
>NW_006189113.1:0-628 GCF_000334495.1 Tupaia belangeri chinensis | reverse complement strand
CACCTGTTGGTCCCACTAGGGGACTTTTGAAAAATATTTTAATTGAAAAATTTAGCATGTGAGACTTACAATTAACCGCCCCCCCCAAATGAACACAATTTACTTCCTTGTCTTTAAGTTTACTAGATTTGTGATGGAGTAAACCTTGTGTCAAAGGTGAACCCTCTCCTAAACAATGACTGAGTTATTCATTTGCACCTTCAATTATTCAATAAACATTTACCATGTGGTGTCCACCTGCTTTGCCTCATGCTAAGTTCTATTGTTGCAAAGACTATATGAGATAGTTTTGACATCAGGGTTCTTATTGAGAATTAAAGATATATAGATTAGTACTACTGAAAGGAATGTACTCTGTAATTAGCTTAATAAATTCTATATAAAGAGCAAATTTGTTACTTATTGGGAATATTAAAGCAGATTTTATAGAGAAAATGACCACGCAGTTGTCTTTGGAAAGATAGCTCTTAAATAGGTAAAGATGATGAAGTGCATTTTTTGTGGGGGAATTGGACAAGTATTCAAGTCATAGGTGAGTGGACAGAGAAATAATGGTCTGCTTGAGGTATGATGGCTGCTCTCACTTGACTGAAGTAGAATTCTTCAAAGAGTAGAGTGGGATTAGAGA
>NW_006189112.1:0-628 GCF_000334495.1 Tupaia belangeri chinensis | reverse complement strand
TGTTTCACTGTGTATTGCGATGTGGAAGAGGTAGAAATGGGGTACACTTGGTCATGCTGGGATCCCCTCCTCACCATCCCCCCATCCATGGGGGGATTATCTTCTATGAGGCCAGTCCCTTCTGCTGGGAAGGTTCAGGACCACTGCTGCAGAGGTTGTTTTTCTCCACCCATCCCTGGACTGTGAAGTCTCCTCCAGCAGTGGTCCGTGGGCAGGATGGTAGCTCTTGGAAGTGGTGCTGGATAAACCCCCTAGGGGGGCAGACCTGTGCTAGGACAATGTGCAGTCCTTTGCCCAGATGTCAGAGCATTCCTGTCTGTCAGGGATGCTGTCGTCCCCTCCCCACCACCTGGGCTCAGTCATGCAAGCAGACAGAATGCCAGGAAAAACTAGTCCCTGGAACACAGTGCTGCCATGGCTTCTACCTCTGTCCTGCACCTAGCGCTTCACTTGTGGAACAGAATTTGGAAGGGCAGAAAATCACACAGAACCACAGGCTGCTCTATCCTGAAGTTTCTCTTTCCAGAGCTCCCAGAAGCCCCACAGCTGGAGAGGTTATTTATGTTAACCTCCTATTTAGAAATTAAGCTCCGATTTGGAAATTAAGGATTGTAATTTGGAATTAACC
>NW_006189111.1:0-628 GCF_000334495.1 Tupaia belangeri chinensis | reverse complement strand
ACACCAGGTGGTGGGGATCCAGACGCTCGTGTACAGCCGCTCATACTCCCTGGCCAGGGCAAGAAGAGGCCAGCGTCACACCAGCTCCTTCGGCCCGGGCCCAGCGATGGTCACAAAAACTGCCTTCATTCTACTTCTGGGTGGGCGAAAGCAGCACCTGCTCCACGCTCGCTCCTCCACTCTCCTCTCTCACTACCATCCATTTCTCTCTTACTCCTCTCATCACCAGACAGGGAAGCCTGGGCACACGGCCTGTCTGTCCAGGTCTCTCCAGCTCCAGTCACCAGCCTGATCTCAGCTGCCGTCATCCCTTGCCTTGCTGGGGCTGCTCCGCCTCCATACCTGCTCTTCAGACCACTCATTGCTGAGCAGACCGTGATTCCTCTCACCGGCATCTGTAGCACTGAGAATAGAGCACTGACTCCTCGTGGCCTGTAAGACCCTCCGGCCTTTTCTCTCTCCCTGCCCCTAAGCATGGTGCTCTTGCCACGCTGGTCACCTGGTCATACCTCTAAAATGCTGAGCTCCACGCAAAAGCCTTAGGACTTTTAACTGGTGTTTGCTCTGTCCTCTCATCCCTCAGACATGCTGTAAACATCACCTCCTCAGAGAGGCCTTCCCTGACCAC
>NW_006189110.1:0-628 GCF_000334495.1 Tupaia belangeri chinensis | reverse complement strand
TTTTTATGCAAAGGCAATATCTCAAAAGCTAACAAGAAAGAAAAAAAATAGAAGAATGAGCTAATTAGATTGGAATAGGAGAAAGGTTTCCACTTTAGTTCTCAAGTGCCTGGTTTTGCAGGCTATTCATTTATATTAAAACATGTTTCTAATTGTGGCAATTATATGACAGTGTTAGATTTTGCAAATGAGATATGAAATTATTTATTACACATTACTCCACAGAATGATATTAAAGTATTAATTTTATATCTTGTCATGGCCTTTATGTCATATTTGCAGATTAGAATATAAAAATAATGTAGTTTTGCCAAGTTGGCATATATTTTAAAACAATATGGTAAAGCACAGCATCAACAGACAACAAATTATGTAATGTAGTTCATTGGCTTTGCAAATTTTAAATCAGGCTTATTAGAATATAATTAATACAGAATAAATTTTGACGTTTTCTGTATACAGGTTTATGAGTTTTCATAGTCTGCTACCATAATCAAGCTACGTAACATTTCTGTCACCCCCAAATGGTTCTCATGCCCTTCTGTGTTTCAGCCTCAGTGACAGTAGCTTTATTGTCTCTTGTCTCATATCACCATCACTGAGGGACCAGCAGATGGTGTAACGGTTA
>NW_006189109.1:0-628 GCF_000334495.1 Tupaia belangeri chinensis | reverse complement strand
AAAGGTAAGCCAGGGAGGTACCCACCTGCTTTTCTTGAGAACCAGCAGTAGAAGAGCAGCACCCCAGTGGCAAGGCCCACCATGCTGAGCAACCCACATGTGACTCCGGTGGCAACAGGGTCACTTCTGTGCTCAGCCAGCCCTGTGGGGACACCCCGTATGTGAGCCACAGGCAGAGGCTGGTGGTCTTGAACTTCCTTGACCCTGGAGCATGCCTGGGCCTGGGAGAGAGGATGAACCTAGGTGAACAGGACTCCTAGGGCTGGTTAAACACAGGACGTGGCTTTTCTTTTTCCAAAGAAGCTCATCTTGGGGCTTGAGACAGGGAGAAAGTGAGGATGGGTGGTGGCCGATGAGGAGAGAGCCAGAGGCTGGTGAGCTCTAAAGCCAGCGGTGCTCTTTGTCCCCATAACCCCCCACTCAAATACCGTCAGAAAATAACAATTTAGAGAACTATTGGCTTTTGGTACTTGTCCCTGAGATGCACTGTCCTGGTAAACCATCATGAGGATTATCAGAGTGTGCTAGGGGGAGTATCTTGTCTACATCTGTGACCTGAGTGTTAGGAACTTACCCTGGACGAAGAGTGTCACTGCCTCACTGCGCTGGGCCCCCAGGCCATTGTCAG
>NW_006189108.1:0-628 GCF_000334495.1 Tupaia belangeri chinensis | reverse complement strand
CTCTCTCTCTCTCTCATGTCAAGCACATGTGCCCCATGTCAAAAAGCTTTAAAAGTTTTTTTTTCTGTAATTACCAGAGAGGGCATGCACCTCCCCAAGAGAGATAGAGAGAAAGAGGGCACAAGCACACCCCCAGGAGATCATGGTCATACTGCAAACGTGTTTTCCTCCATTTCACTGTCTTGTCAGTATCTGGGGCATGACAAAGCCTGTTTTTTGAGCCTTCAGGGCCAGGATTCAGACAGCTGTCAGTCATGTGGAATCTAGCTCCTGATGCACAGCACTGCGGAGTGACGCTACACCCCAACCCCACAGTTATTTTTGTAATTGATGAAGTACATGAAGGTAAACCTAAAAACAGGAACTAAAGGGGAAAGATGGGGTGGGAGAGCAGGAGGAGGGAGGGAGAAAAGGATGAAGAAGGAGGGAAGAGATAAAAGTAGATGGTTAGAGAGAGAGAGGAAGAGAGAAGAAAGAAAAGGGAGAAGGGAAGGAGGAAAAGAGGAAATGAATGGGAGGTTGAGGAAAAGAGATAAGGAAAAAGAAGAAGGGGAAGGAAGAGAGGAAGGAGAGGACAACAAAGAGTAAGAGAAAGGAGAGGAGGGAAGAAAGGAGAGAGGGAGAAGGA
>NW_006189107.1:0-628 GCF_000334495.1 Tupaia belangeri chinensis | reverse complement strand
AAATGAATGGCATTGACACAGAAATGGGCTGTGGAGTATGTATTGTACAGATGTAGCTCTTGAGAAAGAAAAGAAAAAGAAAGAGAAGGAAAGAAAACAGTAATGTTCAAAGCAAAAGGAAAAGACTTAGATCAGTATCTGGTCTTGGCGAATTCAAGATGTATTGCTAACCTGTATGTGAATGGGTACAGTATGATCAAATGTTTGTAAACGTGTAGACAAACAAGATCCTATATGTGAGTATATGCTTGCATGAGCACTGAGAAAGTCACAGAAGTTTAACATCTAGCACACATATAATATTAGTTTGGAACAACCAGGAATACAGAATGAGGAAAAAAATTATCCTTTTAATACATTTTTGAATTGTTTTACCAGTTACAATGAGTATATATTTCTTTTCTTTTTTGCTTGCTTGTTCCCTTAGGGGGTTGTTGCTGTTGTTGTTGACAGGGTATCACTGTGTACCAATTCTCCAGTCTCAACCAGTCAGCTGGGATGACAGGCACATGCCACCACACCCAGCTCATTTTTAGATCGGGTTACATTAGTGACCTAGGTCAGTGTAAAGCTGTGATCCTCCTGCCTCAGGCTCCCAAGCCACTTTAATCCAAAAGGCCATACCACT
>NW_006189106.1:0-628 GCF_000334495.1 Tupaia belangeri chinensis | reverse complement strand
AAAAAAAAAAATTCAAATTGCTAGTGAAAAGACATCTTTAGTTTTTTTATAGGGAACTAGAATGAAGAAGATGAAGTGAAACTATTGAGGAGAAGCTAATAAATTTGGAAGAGAACCTTGATAAATATTTTTGAAGTGAAAAAAGGTAAAAGAAACCTTTTACTAAAAGGTTTCTTTCTTTCTTCCATGAGCAAGAAACAGAAGGGGGTGGGGGACACCCCCTAAAGGCTCTTTGTGCTGCGATCCACCACCAGCCTCCGCAGGCCCTGGGTAAGGGACACCGGCTCAGGCTCTCAGGGAGGTGTGCAGACGTGGACTGGAACCTGACCTGTGCGTAAAGCCTCACCCAGCTCCGCGTTATCGCTCCCCTCTGTCCAGTCCATCAAGTGAAAAGAAAAATTAAAACAGAACAGAGAAAATATTCAGAAACTAAAAATGTTATAGATTTCTAAAAAGGAGAAGAACTGAATGTACAGTTCCAGAATATATCTCAGTACAGAAAAATTATATATAGTGTGTGTAAAGGCATGGATGTGGAACCACATTTTCATGGAACTTCGTCAAGCATCTGAGAACCTCTTGCTCCTAATTTGGAAAATACAGAATCTAAGGCTCTGTCCTGGAGAGA
>NW_006189105.1:0-627 GCF_000334495.1 Tupaia belangeri chinensis | reverse complement strand
TTCATTTCTAAATTTATCCCATAAGCAAAAGAGAGAGATACTCCCAACAGACTCCTCGTGACCTAATCCACCTCCAGCCTCAGCAACCCGTGGACCGTGGGCTCATGTGCACCTGGCGTGACCAGGCAGGACTCCAGATGCGAAGGCTGAGCCATCCCTCCTGTGCAGTCAGTCCAGGCTGTTGCATAACGGCGGTGCCACTGTCCAGCCTCGGGATCTTTTTCTAAGGAAGAAGTGCAAGCCTCTCTGCTTGGAGGCAATTTCTGCCTACTCTACTGCTCCTGTAGGATATGCAGCTTTCCATTCTGAAGGTAAGCTCTTTTCACACCCTGAGAAAGCATTTCCTAAGAGAGGACAAGGCACTAAGCTGTGGATTCACCCTGTGGCCTGAGAATTTTCCTATGAGATTTTTGTAATGCAAAACCCTGCAAGGCTCAGGCAATGGTTTCCTAGTGGTTTGTCACGTTGTTTGTGTTGTCCTTGAGCTCATCCTTGACATTTTTCTTGTTCTGGTTGGGAAAAACAGGATTCTAAGGTCAGTGATAACTTGAATTACCTCAGAAGACCTCTGCCTGATTTTGATTGACAAAAATGATATTGTAAAGATCCTCTGGGACCAGCAGATGG
>NW_006189104.1:0-627 GCF_000334495.1 Tupaia belangeri chinensis | reverse complement strand
ACCTTTGGTGTTCTGCCAATGCTGGGCTCAGATCCCAGCCCACTTCTGTGGGCCTTTGGGCCAGAGGCTTCAGCCCTCTAAGCTCTGGCTAGCCCATTGGTGAGATGGGGTACTGACCCTGACCGGGGGCGTTCACAGTGTGCACAGCACTGCCCGGTGGGCGCCCCATGGACAGGTAGCTGTGTCTGCTGAGGAGGGCGGCCCCGGACCCCCTCCGGACGGCGCCCAGTGGAAGGGGCATGGCTCATAACCCGCGGTCCCGGTGCACTCGCAGGGCTCAGAGCCCCGGGCACCGCGTGGAGTTACCGAGGTCATGGGTCACACCCTGCTGTGACCCCACTGCCTGGCTTCCTTACCTGTGACCGGGGACAGTAGTACCAACTCCTGGCGGCCATGCAGGCAGAGGCCCTAGGAAAGGACTTCCTGCCTTGGGCGGCGGCGACCCGCAGGGAACATGACCGCTCAGATGACTCCCGGAGTGGCGTCGGCCACCAGCTTCCTGCACACCTGCCTATCTAGCTGACGGGCAACCCAGTGCCTGGCACACAGTAGGTGCTTCGCGAACCGCGGCTGACCTGCTGGCCATGCAGAGGCAATGGGAAGGGTTCCAGGAGACGGGTCCAGGCC
>NW_006189103.1:0-627 GCF_000334495.1 Tupaia belangeri chinensis | reverse complement strand
TCCTGCACCCTGTCTCCATTCCCTGTTCTTCACTAGACTCATAGCCATGTGTGGCCATTTAAGCTTAAACTAGTTAAGATGAAATAAAATAGAAAATTGAGTTTTCTGAGTCACACGTGTTCAGTAGTCTCCTGTGTGTCTGCCATATTGGGTAGTGCAGATCTAGAACATTCTGGCATTTCAGCAATTTCTGATTTAGAGATGACTCAGTCTTTGACTTTCCAGCTTTGCCACTGGTTGACTAGTGGTGGTAATAATTTGGATAAATGGCGCTCCTCTTACCTTTCCTCACATTTGTGTGGGAGAGCTGTAATAAAATCGTCCAAGCACGAGGTCTGCATCTTGGACCCCCACGCTCCTGGGAGGCGGATGAGCTTCAATTGAAATGAATGATCACGTCTGTCCTGTTTATCCACACGATGGTAGGAAAATTGAACAGTGTTAGGAGACTGCCCGCAGCAGGCTGTGAGACAGACCTGTGTGTACCAAAATGATAAGGCGAGACCACTATGGCTAACTGGAATTAATTTGTATAACTTAAAAGAAATGTAGCTGGGACCCAGCAGGCGACCTGATAGTTAAGGTGCTAGACTCACACATGGCTGGCCGTGGTTCGGGTCTTGGACC
>NW_006189102.1:0-627 GCF_000334495.1 Tupaia belangeri chinensis | reverse complement strand
ACAAGACTTGTCCACCAATATTAGCAGCTTTGATTCTAATAGCCAAAAACTGGAAGCAACCCCAACATTCATCGATAGGTGAATAAAGAAACTTGTGATAGAGCCATGCAATGTGATACTACTGGACATAAAAAGAAATGAAGCATTGGTACATGTAACATGAATAACCAAGTGGTTCTTCATACCAAGCACTTTATTTCACTTCACTTGCATGTCAAGGGCACCCTATACGGTGAGTATTGCACTGTCTTTTTTAGAGCTGAGAAAACTGAAGCTTGGGGAAAGTAAGCAACTTATCTGGGGCCATCCAAGTGGTGTGTGGCAGGATAAGAGCACAGAGCACAGAGTCCTCACAGACATTGCTTAGCAGGAGAAGGGAGTCTTTTGAGTTTCTTGGACGCAGGAGCCTCTTTAAGGCAAGGCAGTGCCATGCAGGGGATGACCTCCAAAACCAGAAAGGGTTTCAGAAGTGGTGCAGAGGAGGCAACTTTGAAGGTAGAAGCAGCTTTTTTTTTTTCTTTTCAGATAATGTTTGAAGATGACTCATCTTCATTTGTCTCTCAGCTCCAAATCCTCAGGTCTTAATCTTGATGTGTCAGATCTGGGGACCTACTAGAGTGCTCCCCA
>NW_006189101.1:0-627 GCF_000334495.1 Tupaia belangeri chinensis | reverse complement strand
TGAACATGTCTCTATAACATCTGTCCAGCTCATTATGGCTCCTAATTTCCCATCTGCATACATTCTCCCAGTTCAGCAGAGCATTTTACTGCAAGGTAAACACCCAAGTTTGGTGGTACAACATGCCACGTCTCACCTTTGCAAGTCAGGGAACACTTGGTCACATTCCTTACACTCCTGGATCGCATGTATCTCTCGGAGATCATTCTCACTTTCGAGTTTTTGTTGAAAGTCCTCTTCCACCATTGAAAATGCTGAGTGAGGAGTACTGCATGGAAACTTCTGGTGATCAGCTAGTTCAGCCTTAGATTCAAAGAGCTGATCACAGTCCTCACAACGATACTGCCGTTCTTCTGTGAAAACAATTCAGGTGTTACTAGGACTGGGTAGTTGGGTAGGGCCACCACAAAACCAGTCAGTCTTATCAAATTATATGACATAATAGAAAGGATTTGTTTATCACTTCTACCATGTCAATTATAACAAGGATGAGAAATAATATATGTAAAGAACCCAGGACAGAGCGGAGTACGACAGCATAAGCAATTACTAAGGCTACAGTATATCCTCCCATCAGATAAAACATTAGGACTGGGACCAGCAGTTTCCATAAGGGCTATGTCGCTG
>NW_006189100.1:0-627 GCF_000334495.1 Tupaia belangeri chinensis | reverse complement strand
CCGAACATCTTTTGGAAAGCAGAAGAACTGTACAGGGTTGTAACCGAGGAACTTTACACGGTCCTGATATTCACTATCGGCAGTCTTCAGGGAAAGGAACCGAACCTGCTTTATGAGTTGTCTCAGCCGACTGGGGGAGTCTCAGGCCTTTCACGTTTATTGTCACTCAGTGTGATATGTAGGTGTCACCGGCACAGAGAATAAAAATAAGTGGGAATGAACCGGCCTTTTCCTTTGTCATCATAGACAATGCACATCTGGCAAATCGGAATCAAAATATCTTGATTATCTTACAGAAGTCTTTTCAATATTCTTAGACAAACAAGCAACGCAGTTCAAGATGTATTTTTTATCTGATTACCAGCACTCAAGGAACTTCACAAAAGCTATTATCTGGCACCTATTCGGTGTGACTGAATACGTATCAGGTTTGCCTTTCTTATGGGACTCTGATCGCTAGGATTTGGACCTCAATTATGGCTAAAATGTCAGATCCTATTAGCTGCAGAAAAATAACTACTTAGGCAATGCTGACTCCTTTGCTATAAGGTAACAGTGAGTAATCATGCAAAGAGACTATTTTTAAAATATTACCTGATAGGGCCAGCAGGTGGCATAGCGGTTAAG
>NW_006189099.1:0-627 GCF_000334495.1 Tupaia belangeri chinensis | reverse complement strand
CATGTTCACCAGGGAGTTTCAGTGGGCTGTGGGCCCCTGTCAACAACCACTCACCTAAGCCCCAATGACTGACTCTATCCACATGTGTGACTTTTACAGTGCCCACAGCCTTCTAAGATTTGGTTATAGAGAAAACCATGTGGACACACAGCCAAGCAAGGGGAGCCACTGGGAATGGAGACCCATGCATGTCAGTGATGGTGTTCTTACCTCCTCAGGAGCCTGTATTCACATAGTCCAGGCACTTCCTAATTCCACTGAGCCCTGCTCCCTGGCACAGTGGGTCGCACCTTCTTTTATGGCTGAATCTCTATTTACTAGAAGCTCTGTCTTGGTGGAGTAGCATGCACAAGACAGTATCTTTTAGGAAGAGAACTTTGTTTACGATCAGAGGATTCTGTCTGATGAGAGTGGAGCAGGGAGTCCTGAGGAATGGCTGACTGGCTGTGGTGCAGAAGTTCAGAGGTACTGGAATGCAGGGACCAGGAAGGAGTTGAGGAAAGGGAAGGAAGGTAAAGAATGTGCAAAGTTACACAGCAGGAGGCTGAAATCTAGCCTGAAAAATTCCTGCACTGGGGTTGCCAAAGGATTTTCTTTAAAGAGATATTTCCTCTCTGCAGAGAGACA
>NW_006189098.1:0-627 GCF_000334495.1 Tupaia belangeri chinensis | reverse complement strand
TTTTTCATTTCATTAAAGAGTGACCGGGAGACTTTCGTGATACCTTGGAATCTACATAGAATTTCGTGAGAGACCTCCATGGTCATCTACTCTATCTACTCACAATGTTCAAAACTTCTCCACTGTACCCTCATTGTATATCCTAATTGTTTTCAAACAATGTCTTTCACACACCTCAGAACCTTTCTCATACACTTAAAATTTTGTCTCCTCTTAACATTGGTTTTTCTTTTAATACAGTCTCTATGTAATGCTTTAGTCCCTTCTAGTTTTCATTCTAATTTTTACTCCTGTTCTTTCTCTTTGGCTTTCATGCCTGGAAAGTGTATGCATTGAGTACAGTATATGCTTAAAAGGGTTTAATTAATTCTGATGTTTATTTAACCCAGTATTAAGATACATTGCTATTCCCATTCCCAAATTATTCCAAAGCCTTTCCCCCCCACACACTTTGGAAATCCCAAGATTTTAGTTTTGTTTACTTTTTTGTATGGATTTTCTTTAACAAATAAACTTTATTGTATCATAAAAATTTAAGGTTAGTTGGCTATTGTCTTCCAAACCCCAGCTATTATCTTTAATATATCTTTTGCTTTTGGCTATACCCCATTGTCTACATGATTTTTC
>NW_006189097.1:0-627 GCF_000334495.1 Tupaia belangeri chinensis | reverse complement strand
GCAGAGAGGAAAGAATCAGAGAAAACCCATGAGATAGAAACAAAGAGTAAAGCCTTCACAGATTCCAGTCTAGGATTGGGTTGCCCCAGTGAAGTATCACAAACAGTACTGTTTCCTTACACTGGAATAAAATGTAGAAAGTTTTAAAAAAGCCACACGAAAGTATATGTTCCTCCTGAAGGATAAAAGCTCTGCCTGCTGGGGGTCTAATAGCAGTATTGTCTGTAAGTTCCATATTACCTCTAATTTCTTCCTTATTATAACTTCTGTCCCCATACTGTCATCTCTCCACAATTCCCTTTTCTGTTGTTAATTACAGTTTGACATCCCTCTGCACCCTTCCCTCTCTACTTACACACACACACACATATATTTACACACATCCTTTCTTTCTCTCTTGCACATCATTTTTAGAAATTTTGCCTTCTACTTCTGTCTTTCCCCTTTTCATGAGTCTAAAAAATGGTAAAGAAAAAGAATTATACATATTTCGTATCTGCCTACACCTTCTATGTCAGTCATTCAGAGAGATGAATGGCCAAGACAATGAATAAAAAGGCAATTGAACTGGTCCTATTCAGACTAATTATAGAAAAAGAGAAAAAAATAAAAGACCTTTGAAATGCC
>NW_006189096.1:0-627 GCF_000334495.1 Tupaia belangeri chinensis | reverse complement strand
GAAGCCCCGACTCAGCTCTCAGGCAAACTGAGCATGCCGGGTACAGTGGCCTATGCAGCGTGTCGTGGACTGGAAACAGAAACTAGGTCTCCAGGTGACCTCAGCCTGCAGGACAGCAGCATCTTACCTGCAGGTGCCCCCGCGGCTGGGCCATCCTTTTCACGTTTTTACTGGAAGAGATTTTGGTCCCCTGGAAACGTTGTCTCCTTGATTCACATCATCAGATGTCCCAGTATGTCTTAGTAAAGGCCATATGACCCAGTTTCTACCTTCCGGTGCGTTCTCCTAGGGCAGCTCGGGTCTTGTGAAATTAAGGAGCATTTTAATGCATCTGAGTGACAAATGAGAATGCAGAGGCCTATAATAAGAAGGAGGCCTACTGGGTCTTTTTTGATTGGGCTGAGCTAGAATCCGAATCTGCTTTTAGAAAGAAGTTAGTCCTTTAGAGCCTAATGATCTCTCTTTTCCTGCCTGAACAATAGGGCTGGAAGGTGGGCTCCCTGGTGTGAAATGAAAGTCAGGCCTGGCTTTTAGCTGATGCCCAGTGTGTTTGTCTTCAGCTCTTTCTTCCTGAAACCTCATGCCTCACCATTACTGCGGCTAATCTGCTATAGTTTCCTTTTTTTT
>NW_006189095.1:0-627 GCF_000334495.1 Tupaia belangeri chinensis | reverse complement strand
AAAAAAAAAGAAATTCAAGGACTATGTAACAAAAGTATGCTACATGTTCACTGATTTGACTCAATATTGTTAAGCTGTCCAATTTCTAAAAATAAACATACTGATTCAGTGTAATTTGAGCAGCTTACTTAGAAGAAATAGACAAATAAATCTAAAATATCTAAAACGTATTTTAAAATGCCAAAACGCACTTCTAAATCAGGAGCGACATTGACATATTTACAATCTAAGGGAAATAAACATTTATGCCTACAAAACACTTGAACATAAATGTATACCCTTATTCATAATTAATATACTCTCATACAATGAAATACTTACCAGCAATAACACAAAAAACTGTGATTCATGCAATGACATGAATGAATCTCTAAAATATTAGGTGCATAAAGGAATCACATGCTAAAAGTTCAAGTTATATGATCCCAATTATATTTAATCCCAAAATAGGCAACTTAATATATTGTAATAGTGTTTGATAGACATGAGAGTCATGGGAAGTTGGGAAGAGTTGCAGCCTGGTATATTTTGAGGTAAAAATTATTGATGTGTCCATTTGTGCAGTCATTACAAAGGTTCATACAATTTTCAAAATTCATCTAAGTGGCCCATCCTCAATGGCACCAT
>NW_006189094.1:0-627 GCF_000334495.1 Tupaia belangeri chinensis | reverse complement strand
TTTTTTCCCCCCTAAAGGACTGATGTATGCTCATAGATACTGCAGGGAAGTTAACTCATCTTCCAAAATAATCACTCTAATGACACTATTCGGTAAAAGCAAGGTAGAAAAAAAATCAAGGACATTCCTTTTTTCCCATTTTTTAGTATCATCTCCTTGTTGTACTACATAAACAAGGAAAATACTACAAGGAAATAAAATTTATAATGAAAGAAAAAAATTGCCACTATTTCATCTGGTAAAAGAGTCGATATTCTGAAGATACAATGTTTTAGCCCCGAATTTTGTCTTCCCGACACGAAGAATATGAAATTTAAATATTCCCAAATTGTTAAGAATTCAAATAAACATACTGTCTGGTAATAAAATATTAAAATTTAACCTCCCTCTGTACATACACAACAAATGGTTTGGGAGTTAAAAGAAGAAACACGCAGTTCTGGATGCAGTATGGTTAGAGCAAGAAACCTTGCTGAGCTATCTGAGCACACTCAAAGTCTCCAGCTTTGGAACTAGTCACTGGATACAACGGAGAAGGTGTTACTACCTCCAAGACTCACTTTCACTATCTCTAAATGGACCAAAAAAAACCCTGCATATCCTGGGACCAGCAGTTAGCATAATGGC
>NW_006189093.1:0-627 GCF_000334495.1 Tupaia belangeri chinensis | reverse complement strand
ATTTCTTCATTCTGCTGGGATTATGGGGAATACATGAGCACATGCCAGGTGTGTTTTTGAAGCTATCAAGGCCTTGACTTGAACCATGGTCAGCCATGCGGGATCCATCTCCCGTAACCACGAGACTTTAAAACTAGCCCTTTTTCCAACTATTTAAACATGTAGAATTGATTAGCCCCAGAGCCTGCACTGTGGTTGGGGAGTGGGGGCAGCCAGTGAGAAGACTTGAGGTAGGAGACTGTCTTGAGACCTCCGACTGTCTTCTAACCACTCCAGGTGCAGTCCAGACCACCTCCCTTCCCACCTCCCTTTGCTGCCATTAACCCCAGAGCTGGTGCTGCTGTCAGGGAGTGGTGCCAGCAAATGAGGAAAACTGAAGCAGAAAGACTGATTTAGACCTCTTGCTGCCTTCTTCCCACACAGGAATATTTCCAGACTTCATAGTTCTCTGAAGTGTACAGCACAAATCATGACAGGAAACTCCTTCTATTTTCCCCAGTTTAAATCCTTCAGCTCAGCCCCTGGTGCACCTGGTCTCAAGTGACTGGGAAATGAATCAAAACCTAAAGCTGGCTATATATGCACTTCTCTGACCAGAAGACAAGGCCCTCTACCAAGAATGCATAT
>NW_006189092.1:0-627 GCF_000334495.1 Tupaia belangeri chinensis | reverse complement strand
CCCCACTTCCTCCACGTTCAGGCTCTACTTGATGTCACATCAGCCTCTGACTCAGTTTGTCCCACCCAGAGCTCTCTCTGCTCCTCTCGGAGCCTGCAAACCTCAACGATGGCCACGCCACCCTCCCCACAGGCCAGGATGACCGGAAGTCCCCCTTGATTTCTCTCTTTCGTTTCTATCCAGTTTTTCGGTAGACACTGTCAGCACTTTCCCCCAAATGCATCCTCTTCTGACCATCCCTCACCACCTAAGCACTAAGACCCTAGTCCCAGACACAGCCCTCTCTCACCAGAACCACCCCCACAGCCCCTGACTCAGCCTCACTCAGCCCTGTCCTACTTCAGCCTGTCCTAAAGATGGCAGCCACAGTGACCCTGTGAAAAGATAAGACAGTTTCTATCGTGTTTCTAACCCACATCACGAAGTGTCCCAAGTAAAAGCTGGCATCATTATAATGGCCTACGAGACCAGAGATGGCCAGGCCGAGATGTACCCTTAGACCTCACTGTAGCTGCTCCCCACCGCGCCCTCTCTCCAACCTCATCAAGCTCTGGCTATTCCTCAAGCACTTGGCATGGGTCCCACTCAGGGCTCAGGGCTTCTGTGCCTCTTTGCCCAGACAGCTGT
>NW_006189091.1:0-627 GCF_000334495.1 Tupaia belangeri chinensis | reverse complement strand
CTAACCACAACCGCAATCCCAACCCTAACCGTTAACCACAACTCTAACCCTAACCCAGGTTCCAGTTTTGCCAGCCATCCTCCTTCCTGGTCTGCTGGCTAAGGGTGTGGGACTGTGGGAATGGATGCAGGTTTGAACCTCAGCCCCTCTCCTCACTGGCCAGGTGACCTTGGCCGGGTGCTTCCTTTCCTTTCCCCGTTTTCTTGTCGGTAAAACGGGGACAATGCTACGCCCACCCATAGAGGTAGTGGTGACGGGGTAGGGGAGGTCTGTGACCGATCCCTCCTGCCCACCTGGCGGCCAGCTCCGTCCTCAGCCACGCTCTGCCACGGCCACCAGCCCCAGAGGCCCCCCTGCTGCTGAGGCTGTGCGGCAGCTGGAAGTGGCCCCTCCACATGAAGCAGGCATGGGTCAGAGCAGACGGGACCAGGACCTGCAGACCCCACTGCATCCCACCTTCACACGGCCTCATCTGTGCATCCACTGGGTGGCGGCCCAGCACCCAGGCCTCCGCTCAGGTTGCCCCTGTGCGTTATGCCTCCTCCTGCCCGTGGCCTGCTGAGCTCTGGTCCTGCAGGCTGCAAGCCACCCCCTCTCCCTCGCCTCCTGAGACCCCTTAGAGCTGGG
>NW_006189090.1:0-627 GCF_000334495.1 Tupaia belangeri chinensis | reverse complement strand
GTAACGACGGCATATATGTTACTACAAGTTCATAGCCCTTACCATCACAGAAGTTACCCTCCCCCCAATACTTGTACAAAGAACGGAGACAGCTGTATTGTAACAGGTCTAGAGAAGGTGGTTCTAGTGACTGGGGTTGGTCACTTTGACCAGTGCCAACCTAAGAACTGAAAATCCTTCATGAATCTCATTATGTTAAGGACTTAGCAATAGACAACTCTGGTTTTTGAAGGACTGTGATTTGGAGCAATGACTTCCACTGCCTAACGTCTGATTGTCCCAACTAATTTGTTTTCATTGCTATGCTACCAACGGCTTTCTGTGGTCAGGGGGAGAGAGGGCTGATTCCTGAAATTCTCTTTCTTTTCAAGTCTGAAGAGTGCTTTGAGAGTCTAGAAAATGAGACTTTTTATTGCCGTCTCCTAACTTGCTCTTAACTCAGACACTTAACTTTCCATAGTAAGGATTTCAATTCTATGAAGGCTTGCTAAAAGACCGACGAAACTCAGAGGACATTTCTGACTAATTTGTTCTAGCTTTTCATTCCTATCCAATCAATACTTAAACTTTTCTTAAAATTTATTTTCTTTTTAAAAAATTCGCTTTAGGGTGTGTGTGCTCACTCTT
>NW_006189089.1:0-627 GCF_000334495.1 Tupaia belangeri chinensis | reverse complement strand
AATACATCAAGAACTTACAAAATAATAGCACTTGAAAATATTGAATGCCCTGTGAGGTATAATTAGAAACCTATTGACTACATGGTTCTGGATGGTGTGCACCATGGTGTTAACCATGGAAATAACCAGCTTTCAAGAACTGGCACACTGTTAAGAACAAATCCTCCTACTCAGAAATGATCAAGTCCTCTCATGTCAGGACTGGAAACATTGGAACGGAATACTCCTTATGAAACTTTGGAATCCGTTAAACCCCTAACAGTTTCTAGTGACTGCATGACAAGTCCTGCCAGGCTTAGAAGTCAAGCTTATAGTCCAGGCAGGGAAGCTTCTTTAAATCAGAGACAAAGAACAGGCAGTAGCAGAGCAAGTGGAATCAAGAAAAGAGTGGAAGCAGTAGTTTGAGGATTCCCATTGCTCTCCCTACACTTTCACCATCAAGGATTGGACCACCAGACTTGGGCTCAGCTAATGGTTCCAGTATGGCACAATGAACTGGCATATTTCTCATTGCAACTCTACCACTTTTTCAATAGCTGGGTGAATACAGACAGACTCTCTCTGTGACTGCTCAGTTTGCTACTCAGTGTTATGTTAATGGAGGTCCACTTTATAATCAAAATTCTA
>NW_006189088.1:0-627 GCF_000334495.1 Tupaia belangeri chinensis | reverse complement strand
TTTTTTTTTTATAATATGCATTTTTTGAGAACTCTTTGAAGATCTACAGTCACAGTAAATTTCTTCTGCCAGTCGCTGGCTTTTCTTCCAAGGTTCTTCTTGGTATCTACAGTGTGGAGTTCCTAATTTAATGCTGTGAAACTCATCAGCATTCTCCTTCACAGTGAAGCACTTTGAGACCTGTTTAAGAACTCTTCCTTTGCCCAAGGTCCTGGCTGCGGACCAATGAAGTACAGAGAGGACTGTGAGTCTCTTGCATTAAATTTGGCTTCCAGTGACTTTAAAGGACCTGTCCCTGTGCTGGCACCACTGCCAGGCCTAAAACTAGTTCTGAAATCATTGTGTTCTTACCAGATGAGCCAGATCTGTAATGTGGTCCGCAAATACTTAGCATCCAACAGGTCCGCAAATCTTCCCCTCTTCTCCTGGGGTGATGGTGGGATATAGTTAGCGGGTTAAAGACAAGCGAAGGTATCTCCAATATTTTAGATCATAGAAAATGAGAATAATATGAGAATATGGTGGGCAAATAAACAGTCAGCTCCCAGGATGACAAACCCACAGACAATGGTTTTAACACATGCATCTCTGCCAGTCAGTCTTTGGCTTTTCTTTCTTTTTCTTTTT
>NW_006189087.1:0-627 GCF_000334495.1 Tupaia belangeri chinensis | reverse complement strand
ATAAATAGTGCTTGGGACTGTAAAATAAAATATGTACTAAACCTGCCACTCTTGTGAATTCATTATTTTGAATTATAATTAGAACAAATGAAATTAATCTTTGATTTTTAAGACTACATTTTCTTTTACAGTATTATGATCCTTATCAACCTGAAGTAGTCTATTTTTCCATATGTTTCCAGATTAAACAATCTATTGTTTTCTCATCAGATTGCTCCCAAATAATCTTATATTCTTTCAATAGAACAAAGGAAAATACAACCAAATAAATTATATTAATCATGTCAAATAAAGAGTCAATGATTAAATATCTAATATATGTGATGCAGGATGCTAAGGAATGTAAAAATATGCTGACTTTATACATTTTGAATATGACTCAGTTCTGGTCATCTAAGGGGAAAATAAATGTCCAGCTCTCTAATCAGAGATGAAATAATTAAACACTTTTACTTTCCCTAGAAAGTATAAATTGGAATAGGAGCTACTAGAATCATTATTCTTGGCTTTACCATAGTCTTGCTATGATACACTGTTACCCATTTAATACAGCTCAAACTTTAGTTCTACATTTAGAAATTATTTAATCTTGGACCATCCAGTGGTATGGTGGTTAAAAGTGGCTGG
>NW_006189086.1:0-627 GCF_000334495.1 Tupaia belangeri chinensis | reverse complement strand
AAATGTTCCAAGTTTCTCAGTAGGACACTGAATACTGTAAAATAGTAAATAATCTGGTACAAATTTTGGAGGTAATTAATTTCTAGCTTAAAATTCAATACAACAAATATATTCTATCAATCGAGCATGAGCATAGAATTATATGCCAATCAAGTATGAGAGTAGAATGAAAATATTTTCAGACAGCAAGGACTGGAAGGAAAAATGAAAAGAATCTAAAAAACTTTACTTCCATGAATCTCATCTTAGGAAACTACTGAAGGATGTGTTTTCCAGAAAGGGTTTAAACAAAGAAAAAGAATAATACGTGGAATTCAGGAAAAAGGATTCAACACCAGGATGCAGCGAAGGGAAGTTCCAGGACACAGCTGAGCAACAGCCCAGAGAACAACTCGTCCAGACAGTAGGAGGAGGTTGGAGGTATGTGGGAGGCCAACACTCAGGGAAGAAGGGGAGAATGGGAACAATCTGTTATTTAGTGTACTTGAGTATTAGAAAAGTTATTTACAAACATTTGACAAATTTGAAAAGTTTGGAAAACATTGTCAACAGGTAACATCGAAAACTATGCAAGGGGCCAGCAGATGGCATAGCAGTTGCGTCACTAGACTTGCACTTGGCGGATTG
>NW_006189085.1:0-627 GCF_000334495.1 Tupaia belangeri chinensis | reverse complement strand
GCCATTACGCCAACTGCTGGTCCCTTTAAATACGTCTTTATGGATCCTTTATTATGTTCCAGATGTTCCAGACTTTAGATAGCTATGCAGGGCACAATGGTGAATGAATGGCTATAACTGATGACCTAATGGAAATTGTAGCTAGGAAAGGCAGACTAACATCAAGATAATCATGAACCCATTATTTTCAAACTGGACAACTGTTATGAAGAATTGAAAACTTAGATTGTAACACGAGAACATAATTTGGATAGGTTAGTGAAACCTTATCTAAAGCAGTTCTGTTTGATTTGAAAATGAAATAATAAATAGGAGATGACTTGAAGAAGATTAGAAGAAATAAATACATTTTAGTCACAGAAAACAGCTAATACATAAGTCCGGTGCTTTTAAGGAACTGAGTATAGATAGGAAGGAGAATTGTGTAAATTGAGGCTGAAGATAGAGATTACAGAGTTACTTGCTCACACTGAGGATTTGGGATTTCATCTTAAAAGGAATATAAATCAATGAAATGAGAGTTATAAGCAGATGAATAGTAAAAATCAGATTTGCATTTTTGAAAAGTCACTCTGAAGAATGGACTGGGTAGAGGGGCAGTGTAGATAAAGAGAGAATGGCATAAAT
>NW_006189084.1:0-627 GCF_000334495.1 Tupaia belangeri chinensis | reverse complement strand
TCAGTTTTGCAAGATGAAAAGAGTTCTGGAGGAGATGGATGGTGGTGATGATTGTACAACAATATGAATGCACTTAATGCCACTGAATCATACACTTAAAAGTGGTTACAATGGAAAATTTTGTTATGTGCGTTTTAATGCCATTAAAAAGATATACACTATCACATAATTGAGGTGGTCTTTAAAACATGACCAGAAAAAGTAAAAGAGCAATGAAATAGGTGAATGCCCAACCACTATAGTGCGGTGTACATAAGAGCCCTGCAAAGCTAGAAGCCACATTGCTGACCATGTGTTTGGATCCCGGGTTTGGCCTAAAAACAGTGTGGATGCCCAGAATCCTAAGGAGGGCTGGGAAAAAGGAATCACGAAGTGTCGAGACCCCATTGAGGGTGCCTTTCTCTCTCACACGTATATGTTCTCTATCGACACACAAAAGGAGGGGGGAAGCTTTGCAGGGACAGTAAGGAAAGCAAGCAACTAATCACAGCTTAGTTAATTGACAACACTATCTAGATATCATACCTTTATGAATGAAAATGGTACTTCTTCTTTTCCAGCCTCCTTGATCCTGGGGAAGAACTCTGTGCTGTGCTGTGCTGTGCTGTGCTGTCATTTACAGGTGAC
>NW_006189083.1:0-627 GCF_000334495.1 Tupaia belangeri chinensis | reverse complement strand
AAACAAAACAAAACAAAACAAAAAAACGATGTGAACCAGTCTGGCTCTTCGCTGGAAGATTTTGAGACTTCCAAATGACTCAGGTTAGTTATTGGTAGAATCTAATTTCTCATTATTATAGGCCTGGGTTTCCTGTTTCCTCTATGACTGTCATCCAAATGTCCTATTCGCTCTACAAACTTCCTACACCCTTTCTCCTCCTACCTTCAACAGCATAAGAGTGCACCAATTTCTTATTCTTTGAAACACTCTGACACTTCTGTCTTCTTTTTCTGCCACCAGCCAGAGAAAGTTCTTTTCTTTTTAGGCCTCATGGGGTTAGATCAGGCCCACTAAGCTCTTGTGCAGATCAGCTGTGTCATACGGCACAACTGACATCCACACTCACAGGTTTCAGCAAGTGGAGGCTGGATTCCCGCGGCCGTTCCCAGGATTCCACCTACTGCAGAAGGAACGAACATCCTGACTAGTAGTATCTGCCTCCCTCGGAACCCAGGAGGGCTTCTGATATAAAAGATACTAGTGCTCATATTAATCTTTATTTTTATGTAAATATGTATTTAATTAGATAGAGGTTGCATGCACTTTTAGGAGACAGACAGAGAGAAGGAACGTGAGAAAGCACCC
>NW_006189082.1:0-627 GCF_000334495.1 Tupaia belangeri chinensis | reverse complement strand
GCTTTGCAACAAGTGTTGCTTCATCTTCCACTGAACTCACTGAGCTTGACCCCTCCCCTCCTGCTCTGCGCCTTCTTCAGGAAAGCACAGCTGCTCCCCTGGGTAGGACCCAGGACCGCACCACCTGGACTCCTGGACTCCCCTGGCAGAGAGGCATCAATCTCAAAAGCATCAGTCAACTCGCAGGAAGAGCTCTGGCTCCCCTGTGGTTGGTTGGTGCTGTTGGCCTGGGACTTGGCCATCAATCAAGGAAGCTGCAGTGCTGCCCTTCCTCAAGTGTGCTTAACATTCGGTGCATTAAACAGGAAGGCTGAGGCAAGAGAGAGGGTGCCGAAGCACAGGCCCGCCCTCTGGGCGTGCTCGGACCTGCAGGTTTCTGCAGTCCTGTGATTCATTGCCCACATGGGACTGTGCGTGTATGTGTGTGTGTGTTGGGAGGGAGGTGGCACTGTTGATCCTGACCTCGGAATAGCAGGTGGAAACCAGGTTGTCCAACTGTGGACCCTGTCTGGGGCTGTAGGAGGGATGCTACACTGCCTGTTGGGGTGAGCTCAGGTGGGTATCAGGCTGTTGCACCCCCTGCATGAGAAGCTGTTGCATGTATACTCACCAGAGAGAGAAAGAGAG
>NW_006189081.1:0-627 GCF_000334495.1 Tupaia belangeri chinensis | reverse complement strand
CAGGAGTGGGATTAGTGCCCTTATAAAAAGGGCTCCATTTTTTCTGTCATGTGAGGGCACAACATGAAGGCTCTATGCGGCCGAGAGTAAGTCCTCACTGGACATAAGATCTGCGAGGGCCTTAATGCTGGACTCCTCAACCCACAGGCTCCTGCGCAACACATGTCTGCCCTTTACACATTCCTCAGCCAGGTATTTGTGATAGCAGCCCAAAGGGACCAAGACGTACACCCAGAGCAACAGCAACTTGTGGAGAACGAGCTGCAATGATCAACCAGCCGAGACTCTCCCTTCAGTTGTGATGAAAGCAGACAGCAGGAAATGCCTCCAGGACAGGGGATGTGGAACTCATCAGTAGAAAGTGTCTTGTCCTTCAAACCAGTATTTTTACTGCCCTTCCTTTGGCTCCATAGACAATCTCTATACTCTGGGACAAAGCCAGGTGGTAACATTTGTGATGGACACGGGAAGGGGAGGGCTCCTTTTTAAGAAGCAGGAGGAGAACAGTGGCATGATTAAAGTGCGGGACTCCTTCGTGGCTGATTGCAGTCTGAGTCTCGGACTGGCGTCTTGAAACACGCTGGGCATGTGTGCACATGTGCCTCAAATCCTGAGAAGAGAATGGAG
>NW_006189080.1:0-627 GCF_000334495.1 Tupaia belangeri chinensis | reverse complement strand
TTTGGAGGCCTGTCCCAGGTGTCTTACTCCCCACCTGGCTGAGAGGGAGGGCCTGCTGTGAGTCGTCATGAATATCAGCCCCACGCCCCATGGGGAATTGTCCTCAGGATTAGCCATTGAGGATCCTCTCCTTAGAGACCTGGCATGTTTGCTGTGAGGAGTTGGTGTAATCTGGGGGACTTTTCTTTATTTTACAGTCGGAAAATGAACGAAATTACCACATTTTCTATCAGCTCTGTGCCTCTGCGCAGCAGTCGGAATTTAAGCATCTCAAATTGGGTACGTGATGGATGGTGTGGAAGGAGCTCTTTTCTGTAAGGGTATATGCTCTCGGTTAATTTGTTATAAGAACTCGGCTTGTTTTTATTTTGTTTTCATTCACTATGGAGTGTGTGTGCACGTGTGAGAGGAAGAGAATGGGGAGCGCCCTCTGCAGAGTCCGTCCACTCCACGGTCCTCTTACTCCGTCCTCTGGCTTGTGGGTCCTAGGCCCTTGTGCATTTGCCTGGCGTGTTTCATGCTGACCAGGTGGGGAATTCGAACCTTGGTCACCACATGGGATCTGGCTTCTCTGAGTAGTGCATTAACGCTGCACCACAGAGCAGCCTCACAACTTTTTTTTTTTTT
>NW_006189079.1:0-626 GCF_000334495.1 Tupaia belangeri chinensis | reverse complement strand
TCCAGCACCTTCACTACCATGCTACATGCTGGCCCTCAGGAAGCTTTAGCACTGGCCCTGGCCAAATGCAGCAAACACACACAGTCAGGAAGGACCGGTCAGTCCTGGGTGCACCGATAAACAACGCGAATGGCTCTCGGTGGTCTGCGAGGGGACTCCAGCTGAGCTGGGATCACACGAACTGTGTGACCCTCATCTCGTCATTGGACTTCGCCTTGACTCAGAGTGCTCATCTGAAAAATGGAGGATGATGCCCTACTACTAGGAGGATTAAATCAGAGCAAAGGTAAAGTGCAGGGTACAGAAACTAGTAGGCAGCGCGCATGCGCTGCACGGCGTCCTACCATCAAAGTTCGCTGCGTTACTACCGCTGCTCCCTACGGCGTAACGAAACGGCAGCAGGGGGCGCAGTCACTGTTCATATTCCCAGTCTCCTGTGAGGTGTGTGCCTGGCCAGGTGCTGGGGACAAAGGAGTGTCTGCCGCAGCTCAGCGTGGACCGCCCAGCAGGGACTGGATCGCTCACGTGCAGCCTCGTGGTGTACGAGCACTGACCGTGCGCCCAGCCCTGCTGAGCACCGAGCTCATCACCAGGCAGTCAGAGGTGACCAAGGTGCCATCACTCGA
>NW_006189078.1:0-626 GCF_000334495.1 Tupaia belangeri chinensis | reverse complement strand
GAGGAGAAGGGACTGTGGCATGGCCAGCCCTTGTGGGGGGAGTGTTCTCACTTTCTCTGTCTCCCTCTCTCCCTCTCCCTTCCTCTCTCTCTGTTTCTCTGCGGAGAGTATACATGTTCTCTAGCAAATTAAAATGAAAAAGATCAACATAAAAACAAGCCTGAAGTCCCCCAGTCCCACTCTGTTGTGGTCTACACCATGCACAGGATCTGTAGGCCCCTGAGGCTGGGGTCTCAGTCGTCTCTGCCTTAGACTGTCTCACAGGGCACACCTGCTTTTTCTTTCTTCCAAATTCTCTGTTACTGAATGCCCGAAAAAGACACCTGCAAACACGCCCGTTCATCTTTGACTGATGTCAAGGAGGGACCACTAGGGCGTAGGCTGAGGGTGCCTGAATTCCAGAGTGCCATCTAGTCACCGCAACAGAGTGCCACACACGGTCTGTAGGGATAGGGTAATAACCCTATTCAACAGAGATGGCTTGGCCACCCACTCCACAAAGCAGTGTATTCTGGAAAAATGGCCTCCTTTGCCCTGTGTTGATAATACTTCTGTCCTCAGTGCGCCAGGATGGCAGGGCAGCAGCTGCAATGGCATTGTGCTAGGTGAGATCTCCACTCTCCTCT
>NW_006189077.1:0-626 GCF_000334495.1 Tupaia belangeri chinensis | reverse complement strand
CTACTAATTTGGTAATAGGAGAAGTTGTTAACCAAACAATTACTGCTTATGGAGCTGAGTAGGGTATCTCTGGGGACAAATAGAAAAGTCAGTCCCTTGCCCTGGGCAGAAGGTCTGAGAATTAAGAAATAGTTCAGGTCCTGCCTATGTGTACATCTAATTGAGTGGCTAAAGTTTCCAAAGAACCACTTAGATGGAGCAGCTTGAAGGACTACTGTTGCCTTGCAGTTCTACACAGCTACCTATTCACAGAGCTACTTGGACTTTTTCTGCTATCTGTAGATGATACCTTTCATCTCTAACAGTACGTGAGCCCAAAGAGCTGATCAAATAATTTATGCTTTTCCCTTCCTATCTGATTCTCTGAGTCAAATAGATGGAAAAAAATTGAGGGACAAAAAAAGCACTTACAGTCTTAATTCATTTGTGGCTACTACAACAGAATACTACAGACTGAGTAATTTGTAATGAACAGAAATTTATTTCACACATGTCTGAAGTGTGAGGATTCTAAGATCAAGACTCCAACATCCGGTAAAGGCCTTCTTGCTGAGTCCCTACATAGTGATAACGAAAGGAAGAGAGAGAAAGATAAAGAGAAAGAGAGAGGGGAGAGAGAGAGAAAG
>NW_006189076.1:0-626 GCF_000334495.1 Tupaia belangeri chinensis | reverse complement strand
GCCGTCCAGGCCTATGGGCTCCATGGTGCTGGCGCCGGGGCCGGGGCTGGGGCCGGACAGCCGGACGGGCGCTCACGCGTGGACACCTGCCGAGAAGCAGGAGACAGACAGTGTCAGTGCGGACCTGGCGTGCCGGCCGCCATCCTTCCGGGGAGGGACAGCAGACAGCGCCATGGGTGCATCGCTGGACTCCCACGGTTCGAGTCCCGGACCCGGCAGCTGCAAACTCACAGCGGACGCGTGTGCGAGCGTGCCCAAGACCCCCAGAGAATGGACGAGGAGGACCTGCGGCGTGGCCATCCGCCCTGCGGGGAGATTTCTCACGTTCTGTCTCCCGGTCTCTCCCAAAGCACATGCGGCCGACAGCCACCATTTTCAAAGAATAAATAAATAACTACAAATGGGGCAGGGAAAGGCGGGCACGTGCAGACTCTCGGCTCCAATGCGGCCCTACGTGGCGATTCCGGACACGTGAAAACATATGGGTTTTGGCGTGGGTTTGGGGGTTGCTTTTCCACAGGGCACAGGTGAGCACCCAACACAGACAGATACCCAGTGGGCAACGGCCTCCCCACAAACCCGTCTCCTTCCGGGAGTGCGAGCAAACACAGACACACGCCCGGAGC
>NW_006189075.1:0-626 GCF_000334495.1 Tupaia belangeri chinensis | reverse complement strand
CCCTTCTCTATTTCTCCATTTTGTCAGGATTCCGAGCCTCCAGCTGTACATGTCTGGCATGTCTTTCACGTTGTCAGGGCTGGGATTCGAGCCATGGTGGGCCATGTGGAATCTGCCTTCCTGACCCACTGCTTTGCAAGATGGGCCCACAGTGCTAAAATGGCTATTTTTAAAACTATGGTTTGCATTTCCCTGGTAAGAACGTCTTTCTGCCCACTCATTTCAGGCACGTCTACCTTTGCCTCGTGAACACGATCGTAAACGCTGCTTTCAAGTCTTATCTGACATTTCCGACATCTCAGTCGTCCCCAGGTTGGCGCCTGTAGATAATCTTTTCCCCTGTAAAGGGGTTCTCGTTTTCCTGGCTCTGGGTAGGTCTGTTGAATCGTTTGGGGTTGAGCGTTACATGGGGGTCCCCTGGAGAGTGCTTGAGGTTTGCACCCCCCAGTTCTGCCTGGCCCTCTTTGGGCTGTCGTCTTGATCTCATTTCCATTTTCAGAACTTTTTATTTCTATCTCCCATTAGTGAGAGACAGAGAAACAATACCCAAAAAGGATCTCGATGCCTCAATCCCCTGCCAGCCTCAGCAGCCACGGATCATGGGCACACACGTGCCTGGCATACTC
>NW_006189074.1:0-626 GCF_000334495.1 Tupaia belangeri chinensis | reverse complement strand
CAGTGCCTTAACTACCACAGCACCTGTTGGCCCCATAGGAGGAGGTTTAAAACAGCATGAATCTCAATGACCTACCATCTCTAAAGAGCCTATCTCTTTGAAATATAAAAACTGTTTTTTCGTTGTTGTTTTGTTTCTTGCTGAAGCTTTCCCATATTTACTTTTCTTGATCTTGGAAATAGCCTTCTGATCATAGAACAAAATTAGACATTTTATAAGCTGTTTACATATCATTTACTTTAAGACAGGGATTTCTCAGAACGTTTTAGGAAAACTTAGAGGATAGGTGTATTTAACAGTCATGTGACTATATTGTAAATTCATTAGAGTGTTGTAGGGGGTTTCTTTTGGAAAGTTTGTATTCTAAAGCAAGCACAGGCTTTACCTGTAGTTGAAAATCAAAATTTCTGTCCTACTTCTTGTTTCTTAACCGAGTCTTGCTTGTTCCTTACTGTCTGCTTTGAATTTCCTTTCTTTGTCTGACTCAGTCACCTGAGACTGTCCTCCTGAGTGCCTGGTCTCTTCGCATGGTACTTCCAATGCTCTTCTTCATTCTCCATGTCTCCTTTTCCCAAATGCATTGTGAATACACAACATCCTGCTCTCCTCAGTATTCTCAACACTGC
>NW_006189073.1:0-626 GCF_000334495.1 Tupaia belangeri chinensis | reverse complement strand
AAAAAATGTAAAAATGTAAATTTTCAGGACAAGCCTGGTAGTGCAGTCAATAGCGAACTGAACTACAGTGCTGGAAGCCACTTGACTGATAGTGGGTGGGCTTCTCTAGTCAGCTTGAACAAAATAAAATGACATATATGGTAATATTCTTGATTCAATTGTCACGTACCACATATTGAGAAAGCATATTGTGTGCTATACAGATGTACAATGATGGAATGTCATTTCTTTTTTTCTCTGATGGCATATTTTCTAATATCCTTTCCAGCAGGGCTTAAAGAAGAATGAAAATGAAGAATTCAGAGAGCTCAAGGCTAGGAGAGTAGAACATTGATTAATAAAGAAGCAACTCTCACTCCTGGAATCAAGAGACCCAGAAACAGATGCTCATGTAACGTCAGGACAAGTTAGTCCTCCATGTGTCCTATTCATTCATATTGAGAAGAGTAGTGAGACCAGCCCATGGCCTGGTAGTTAAGATATCTGGATCCTGTATGGGTTATTGAGAAGCTGTAGTACCAGATCCAATGGTTCAAGAAACATTATCACACATGTGAATGCATGTTCAAAAATTCCAAAATGAAGGAGAGAGGGGAGAAGTGATTATAGCATGACTATGTGCCATG
>NW_006189072.1:0-626 GCF_000334495.1 Tupaia belangeri chinensis | reverse complement strand
TGTACCCTATAGTAAATTTTAAAAATAATAAAAATAAAAATCCAATCATATAGAGCTATTCCACATCCATTTTTTCTTGAAGGTAATTCTGTTGGTAAAAAGCCTCACCCAGAAGAGATAGGATTCTAATTTATAAACGCAAAGATGGTTCTAACCTTTTCATAAACTAATTAAACTTTCTATAGCCCACGAAGCACTAATCCCATAGAACAAACAAAATGGCTATTCCCATGGCTTAATTCCTATGACAAGTGAAACAAATACATTGGTTTTGGTTTTTTAAACATTCCTGACACCTGCCAGGTTTCTATTAAAAATTAAAATTCAAAACTGACAAAATTATTCATTTAACTTAAAAAGTTTTCTAAACAAATCATGAGCTAAATAGCCCAAGCAAAACTAGAACATTTCGGCTGTTGGCCCAGCTGTGGGAGTTAAGCAGGAGGGTGCAAGCGCAGATTGGCTGAGGCCTGCTTGGAGGCCCTGGCTTGGTTCCCTGGCACCTGAACAGGCTATGCTTAGTGGGACACATTGGCAGTCCTCACTGGGAGGCTGGGGCACAAGAATCCTGACATGGTGAGACCACCTCAGAATTTCTCTAACCAGACCAGCAGGTGGCATGGTGG
>NW_006189071.1:0-626 GCF_000334495.1 Tupaia belangeri chinensis | reverse complement strand
ACTGAGGCAGCTGTGATTTCAAATCATTTCTACTGAATGTTTTCAACAGTACCTTGGGTATAGGAATTTATCCACTGAGGTAACTCTGAGTCAATTCATGTAGAGACAAACACTACAAATGGGGTTGGGGGCAGTTTCCAAGGAGCTGCCAAACAGGTCAAATATTGATAGTCTTTGAAAATGGCGCTTTTGGGAATGCTCCAAATCCATTTATCTCCTTCCAGTGGCTGCTGGAATGCTATTTTTTCAACATTTATGGTTGTGAGACTCCTGGTTTTCAAGCTTGTTGTAGACAACAGTAGAGAGGGATGGAAATAGTATAAGCTGAAATTACACAAAGCTTACTATTCTTACTGAAATCCAGCAACGTTTCCTGAATAAACACTCATTGCATTGCATTGTTTCAAGCCTTTAGTTCATTTACAGAATTTTCTTTCCTCTTCCTTATTTATTTATTTATTTAAGTTTTGTTGTAGCGTGCATGCCCTCACCAGGGAGAGAGGGAAAGTGGGAATTTACCCTCCAGGGGTAATGACCACACTGTATTCCCTTCTCTTTTCCTCTAAGGATTTTGGGCATGTACCACATTCACAATTCCAAGTGTGATTTTCAAGTCACTGGGTCTG
>NW_006189070.1:0-626 GCF_000334495.1 Tupaia belangeri chinensis | reverse complement strand
CAACATTTCTGGTTCCTTCCTCTGCACACTCACAATGCTTAAGTAATAAGGCCCAGATGTTTTCAACATACGGTTTAAGGCCCACCACTGATGCAGAACTAATAATTTCCTTCAAGGAATGAAGTAGAAGATACTGCCTTTTGGGTTGACTGGTTATTTCTTGTAAGACAAATGGCAGATATTCAGGAAGGTTGCCAACACTAATGCTGCCTAGTGCATAGGATGCAGCTGATTTAACTTCCTCACTGGGAGATGAGAAAGCTTCTAATATTACAGATTTTAGTTCCAACTGCCCACTTAAGTCAATATGATGCCCAACTTCTCCAAGAGAAAGTAGAGCTAGGAGACGAATGGAATCTGTAGACCTTGAGTTCTTGACATCTTGAATAAACTGACCTACTACAGCTGGTCCCTCTTTAGGGCATGCCCGAGTAAGGGCAGCTACACATTTGGCAATGGAATAATAAGACTGCTTATGAGTAAGAGCTGTCCTCTGGGAGTAAACTGGGCCAGTCAGCATGCGCAACAAATCCATGTATCCTAGATTATTTGTTCCAGTGACAACCAGGGCTTGGAAAAAGTCTAACATGGCACTAAGAGCTCCCCCTTGCAATAATGGTGATCTC
>NW_006189069.1:0-626 GCF_000334495.1 Tupaia belangeri chinensis | reverse complement strand
AGATTCTGTGTACTCCCAGCACCCTGCCATGCCCATTCAGACTTTTTTCTGCTCTGCATCTCTTTCTTTTACTCTACTTTAGTAGCCCTCAAGTCCACTTCTCTCAGCATTCTAACGAAATCATTTTCAACTAAACCATCTTTTTCCTCCTTTGTGTGCTTTCTTTTATTTTCTATTTCCACCAAGATAAGGAGAAAAGTTCCTCCTTTCTGCCTTAAAGTGTGTATTTTTCCTAATTGTAATTATAGCATATCATATTTAAACATATTTGTGACTTTTTCCTCATTTCTGTTAAAATCTTTAGAAAAAATATTTCTTAGTTATATTTATTATCCAGAAATTAAAAAAAAATACGTGGATGGTTACATTCAAGTAGTAATGCTTTGAGAGAACAATTGAATACTTTTTTGGAAGAAAGGTTGTTCTGATAAAAAAAAATATATTCTTATTGTAAGAACTTCCATTTCTGTACCTCTACTCAAGAATTCATATTGCCTGATATTTCCTGAAATTCTCTGTTTAATTACCTCAAATTCAACATAGAACAATGACAAGTCCCTTTTTAAAAAAGAATTACTTAATTTTAATCATCATCATTATTAATTTTTAAAATTTAACCAGAGAGA
>NW_006189068.1:0-626 GCF_000334495.1 Tupaia belangeri chinensis | reverse complement strand
AAAAAAAAAGAAAAATTCATTTTCCATCCTTTCTCTGAGTTATTGAGCAATTTTTTTCCACATCTTTTAGCACTACCACTCCCTCAGATACTAATCTGCTGATATACATAATTTCAATACATTTTTCAACCAGTTATGACTCCTCAAACTCTTATACATGAACAATCAATTTCCATGCTTTCAGTAAGGATGTACTGAAAGACTCTATCAAATACCAGGCAAAATTTATGTATTTGGTGTTCATCTGATCTGCCAATCTGGAAACTACCTTCCAAAGCAAATTGTTTTAATTTTCCTTGACATTCTCAGTCAATTCATCCTCATTCTTAGAAAATGTATCTTTATTTAAATGTTCATAAACCATCTGTACAAAAATCTTTTCTAAAATTTTTCCAAAGTATATTTAAATGTATTTAACAGTGGCAGATGAAAGTCCCTTCTTCCATCTCTGAAAATCTGGAGCAACATGTGCAGTGTTTAGATATCTGGCACATCTCTTGTAACCAATGGATTTCTAAAACTTGCCTGAGAACTTAGGTGGAGAGGGTTGGTGAGCTGTCTGTTCTAAGAAGTTAAGACCCAGACCTGAGTCAAGCTTGAGCTCAGGTTTGGAAGTTATGCCATGA
>NW_006189067.1:0-626 GCF_000334495.1 Tupaia belangeri chinensis | reverse complement strand
GGGGAGAAGCCCAGCAGAGAGAAATCCGGTGGAGAGAACCTGGCGGAGACAATCCGGGCGGAGAGAAGCAGGTCTTCCCCGGACTTTGTGGAAGGCCTCCCGTGTAGCGGAGCTCCCGGGGAACACCGCAGACAAGGCCCCAGCTCTACCCCTCCTGGCTAGGTCCAAGGCCTGGCAAGACGTGGAGATGGCCGTGGAGGGGCATGTCGTTGGGAAGGGCAGGGCCCCTCTGCTGCCGGCGCTGTGCCCTCAGCTTCACGCAGAGGCTGCCCGGTTCCCTCCCTTCCTCCTCTGGGGGACAAGGCTGCGCGCTGGGCATCGCGCTGGAGAGGCAGACTCTAATAAAACAGCCGGCGGGGTACGGCCTCCTGGCACCCAGCATCTCTCTGTCTCTGTCTCTCTGTGCTCTCCAGAGAGGGACCTTCCTAAACGTGAGGCTGGACTGGGTCTCACTGAGCCTTGGCCGCCAGCCCCATGGGGCTGCCCTAACAGAAAGGAAAGCCCAAGGGCTACCCCTGTGGGACAGCTCAGCCACCGCGTGCGTCCAGCACGGCCGCTCCAATCGGCCACCTGCCCTGGAGCTCTCTCGGTTAGTAGCTCCAGGAACAGCGGCCTCCAGCGAGGCG
>NW_006189066.1:0-626 GCF_000334495.1 Tupaia belangeri chinensis | reverse complement strand
TCTCTCTCTGGCAAATGCATGTACCCTATAGGGAAAAAAAAAGGGAGGGGGCAAGAAAAAGAAAAAGGATATGCTAGTGATTTGACAATAATATTTAGGTATATTCTAGGGGTTCTTTGAATTCCACTGAGTAGCTCAATATTATGTCTGACTTTCTCACAGCTTTCCGTAGATTTTCTCTCAATTCTAAAGATATTATTTTATGCCTATCAGTGTGTTTATCTTCCGAACATAAATATTTACATTTATGAACATATAGTAGCCAGAATTTTCTCCCATATTCATATGGGCTTCCAAGTGTGCTAACAGTAATTTACAGTTATTGTAATTAGGCCATTACCTGGAAAAGGTAAGCTTATAATATTCTTCAGGTTACTAATTTTATGATCTACCCCAAAAGTAAACATCCTTTTAAAATACAATGGATTAGTGGAAAGGCGGTGTACCACCATTATTTATAGTCAACACAAGCTGGAATGCTTCTATTTTGTTCTAAAAGTGGTGATGTGTCTTCTTCCTGCGAGGTATGATTCTAATCATGTGTACAATCACACTTCTCATTTTTAGGTTTTCGTGTCATCATGAAAATTTGATGTTTAAGTGTTAAATGTCAACAACCTGCTAAG
>NW_006189065.1:0-625 GCF_000334495.1 Tupaia belangeri chinensis | reverse complement strand
GGAGCTAAGAGCTAATATTTAGATCCTAGATGCAGGAGAGAGGAATCTAAAATGGGGAGAAAGATATAAGCCCTGGAAGCAGAAAGAATCAAAGAAAAACTTCATCTGCTTAAAGTTATTCTCAGAGCTGTCCTCTCCTGTGTTCCCTTTACACTCTTCATAGCGACTCAGTGGTGACTAGATCTGAGGGTGGATTTAATAATAGAATAAATATACTCAGATTCCCCTAATTGAAGTTCTGGGAAGGCTGGGAAATAAATGGCTCCACCAGTCCAACATCTATCTCTGATATCCTCATTTCACTCCAGGTGTCAGCTTTCTGCAATCTTTTGGTATCCTAAAGCACGAGAGGATTTATGCCTGGGCTGTAAGTTGTCACTGTCCTCCGTGCTGAGCACTGAGTGAATAAAAGCCTTTCTGAGAAGATTTCCAAGATGTCTGGTGCAAGTGCATCATTTGAGAAGACAGACAGCAGACCATTAAAGGGGAGATTGTCTGCCAATGGGTAGAAAGTGCCCATTTCTAGCTCAGAGATGAAGGATGAGCGGAGTGGGAGTCTCAGGCATCAGAATGAATGGAATGGATCATAAAGTTGTAGGAGATGGAGGTGAGAGATGAAAAGGAG
>NW_006189064.1:0-625 GCF_000334495.1 Tupaia belangeri chinensis | reverse complement strand
ATATATATATATATATATCAGGGAAATGATTATACCATGATGTAAAACCATTTACAGATACAGAAATAAATTACCCTGGGCATGCATCTGTTAGAACAACTAACTCTTCTTAGGGCTGGTTGGGAAGACTACACAGAATGATATGTCTGGGGACCAGAAAGGTGTAGAGTGTACAAATTCAAACAGGAATGATTTGGGTGTTTCGGGTAGAGAGAATGCATGTGCAGACTACCTAGGGAAGAGTTACTAATAGTTTCCCCTGTTATTTTACAGCTACACCTCACAAAATCCAATTATGTAGGGTAGTCATATATAATTTGTGTAACTTCTTCAAAATAAGCAGAATAGGCCCTTTCACTTTTATTAAATTATAAAATAGTTTTATATCAAATGATAAAGATTGATAAAATAAACTGCCACTAAAACTACTACCTGCCATCTTAGGATATAATAAAAACAACTAAAGGGGCTCACTCTTCACCATTTTCTGATCCCATTAATCTTCCCACATCCTAACTTGTTCATCATCTCTTCACAAAACATAGCCCCTCTTTTGATGTTGAATCTTTAAACATGATTTGCATGATTTTGACCCTGAAATGAATGAAAAAGTTATCAGACTGGT
>NW_006189063.1:0-625 GCF_000334495.1 Tupaia belangeri chinensis | reverse complement strand
ATTCTGAATTATCTTGAATGTAAATGTTCTTACAAAAGAGAGTCACAGAAAAGACACACACACGGAGAGAATGTAATGTGAAGATACAGGCAGAGACTGGAGTGATGTGGGTACAGCCAAAGAATTCCACGGTATACCAGCTGCTACCAGAACTTGGAAGAGACAAGGAATGCATTCCTGTCAAAGAATTGTGGTCATGCCAATACTTTGATTTTGAACTTATTGCATCTGGAACTATGAGAAATTAAATTTCTAGGGCTTTAAGCACTGAAAGTTCTGGCAATTTTGATGACACACTTAGAAAACAGTCACAGTCCTTTTTCTGGAACATATTATTGCTATTTTTTAATATCTGTACCCAATCACATATTTTTTAATATACTGCTCTTTTGGTTTTGGAATTTTAACTTTGGTATCATCCAATCCACCTCCCATCTTCCAGGGACACTTCATAAAATTTGGTTCACTACATGTTTTTATCAATTAGAAACAGAGCAGGCTGCTTATGACAATTCTTAATCCACTAATGAATCAACTGTCATTATTTTCTGATTTAAAACTCATTTAATCAACAGTTTATATGTTAAAACAAAAATTACTGGGACCAGCAGTTAACGTAATGGCT
>NW_006189062.1:0-625 GCF_000334495.1 Tupaia belangeri chinensis | reverse complement strand
TTTTTTAATAGATACACAAGCAGTCAACATTTTTAATCATGTAAAGTTTACTAACTCAAAAAATGTCCTAATAATATTCATCTTTAATGACTTCCAACATTCCTAACTTTCTAGTCAGTCTTTGAAATCTGGACTCCTCTGACAGAGAAAAAGCTTTGGCCTCTGACACTCAGAGGGCTTTGTCAGTAACTAGAATTGTTAAATTAAATGTCCCTTGTAATATCATTTCCTTGAAATTCCTGGACTTCCTTCTCTTAATGATCATATAATAGCTAGTGTGGACACATACTGATATTTTTATGCTTAAACAGATTTGCATTTGAAGGCATATTTAAGATATCAGACTCCACATGGCCTACAATTTAAGAAGTGGAAAGGATCTTTGAGCTTATATCTGGAGGGCTACAATGTTATTTTTATTAGCCTCAGATATAGGCCATCTTAGTCCATTTGTGTTATAATAACAAAATATCTGAGATTGAGCTACTCATTTGTTCATTGTTTTAAGTTTATTTATGTATTGCTAGAAATAAAGAGAGACACACTGAACAGGGTCTCTATGGCCTTCCTTGCTTAGCCTTCTCAGTCACTCAGCACCATAGGCATACACATACACGCCTAGCAT
>NW_006189061.1:0-625 GCF_000334495.1 Tupaia belangeri chinensis | reverse complement strand
TTTTTTTAGATGCAAAATGTTCTCCAAAATGCAGTACTATAGTCATGGAAATAAATGGTGAGAAATCTTATATTGCTTTTGCAACTCTTCCGAGCTTAAAATTATTTCAAACAATTTTAGATTAAGGAGAACATAAAGAGAAACCCTGTAACAAGAATAGAATAGTTTAAGATTCTTTACACAGGTGTTATGTTGTAGCCGATATTGTTTAGGCACAGGATCGGAAAAGCCTTGGAGATCAATATTCTGATTGTAAATACCATTGACTGAGCAGGGAACCCTGCCGTGGAGGCGTTCTGTCAGCAGGGGTTTGACAATTTGGGGCCTAAGTAGGAGCGAGCAAAGGATGCCATGCAGTATGTACCCTCTGTGACTGAGAAGAGCAGACAAGAATGGAGATGGGGGTTCTGGTCCCTTCCTTGATTTTATAAGCAAAGATCGCGGTCACATGACTCCCATAAACCCCCTATATTATGCGATGTATCCTGGCTCTCCTAATCAAGTGATGCTTCGTGGATTTTTCTGTAAGCAAGACAATTCAATTAAAGTTGGATATTTACTGAACATCTGTGCAAAGTTCGCTTGGGGGCTGTAGAAATTTGTAATGATGTGCCAGCAGATGGTG